>NC_057806.1:149688784-149862753 GCF_018294505.1 Triticum aestivum
CATTCCGTTGAGTGTGTATATGCAAGGGGGGAGGGAATAGAGGCACCGGGAGAAATTTTCTATGTGTGTGGTGTTTGTGTTGGTATTTGTGGGTGTGAGAAGATAATGAGACGTGGGGGCAGAGGGTGTGTCACCGCGTGAGGTCCGGTGGGTCGAGGTGAGGCCCTTCGTTCTGTTCCGTCCTGCGCCACATTGGTTGGCCGTGACACATTTCGGAAGACCCATGGATGATTAGTCGTTCAAGACAAAGATAGCAGAATTGTGAAGGACTCTGTGTCCACTGACAAAGCCGGCTAGGATTTGTAACCCTAAGTTCTCAGACTAAGGTAACCCCTTTATCTCTGATATTACTATTCATCCAACCTAACTTTTAGGGGCATCCTACAGAATGCTCTGCTAGAATCATACTCGTCGATTAGGAAGAGAGGTGTGAGACAATGCGTGAGAGACGGGCGTAAAGATAATGTGCGTACATGAGACACGTAGGCAGGTCCATGTATATAGAAAGGGTCGATGAGGATTGTGCGTGTGTATGTTTGCGAGAGGAAGAGTGCTTGTGATAAAGGTTAGTGAAAACACTTGTAAATGGTTACGAGAGAGAGGGAGGGTTATATCTAGAGCATGTGTGCGAGAAAGACACCTCGGGAGAGAGTGTGTGAGCATGTGTGAGAGACCACCGATGGAGAGTGAAACTACATGTAAAAGACTGCTCTACACATTGATTAAAGATATAAATTGTATCCAAATATTAGGATGGGATCATGATATTTGCAATTCGCGTAAGGAGCGGTCATTAATCCATCAGACATCTAGATTCTATCGAATTTGAGCATGTCTATGTTATTATTCGACACAATTGATCCACATAGTTAGTATTTTGAACTCCAGACAATGCATCGCTTTAGCAATCGAATATAAACGTGAGTATAGTTCATGTTGTGTGTGTAAAGCACATTATACATACGAAAGTTACACAATGGACATTATAAATAGCTACTACCTATGAACTAGCATACATTTGAATTCAACTTGAGGTGGTTTAAAAAAATCGAATTCAACATGAAGTCCATTCAATTATTTGAATTTGATATCATGGCATTTGTAAACCATACCTAAATTATGGGGGCACCAATCTTTGCTCTGATTTTTTACATAATAGCATATGTAGTCGTGAACAAAATAGATTCAAATTAAGCTCCTCCATTCCAAAATAATCGTAGTTATAGGATTTTCAAGTGTCAAAATTTCAAAAATAAGCGGATAATTTAATGAGCTTTTCAAACATACAAGGTCAAATATAACATTGTATATTTAGGTCAATCCTCATAGTTCAAGAGTACTCTAAACGTGAATGCTTGTGTTTCAAAATTTCGAACGAAGCGCCAAAAGAGCCTCTACTCGCCCGAAACCGCGTGAGACCAATGTTTGGTAGTACAAGGAAATTACTTTTCTAATAAATCCGACCCGTGAAACCTACCGGCCCGACGTCCAAAGGTCTAAACCGGGGTAGGTTTGTAGCTTCATCTAGATGCCACGCAACCGCATCCGAAAAACATTCATACACAATGGCGCCTAAGCACACATGCGCGCGGCCAAAATCGCTCCCGCCCACTATTTGGGACACCTGGGATTACCATCCTACCCCCGACCCGCAGTAGGTCCCAAATTTAAGAGGGGGCAAAGTTTGTACTTTCCCCAAATTTCAAACAAGCGCGTCCCATCTTCTATTCAAAAAAGCCAAAAACAAGCGCGTCCCAGACCGAAACATGGTTCCCCCACCCATCCAATTCCCCATTCGTACTCCGTGGGCGCCAAAACTACCTCTCCACCAGCCGCGAAACCCCGACGTCCTCCGTCCTCCGTCCGTCACCCCATCCCACCCATCAACCGCCGCCCTCCTCCATCACACCGGAGCCGATACCCCGACATCGTCGTCCACCGCAACCTCAACCACAACGCCCTCCACGGCTAGTAGTTGAAGCCGAGGCTGAGCTGTACGTACCCGAGCCAGCTCAACCACGCCGTCCTGCGCCTCACCGCTGCCACTCCAACTTCGCCACCCTCCACCGCACCGGAGCTGTTCCTGCTACGCCGTCCTTCGCTACCTCAGATCTGCTTCCCCTCCGCCGACATACGACCACGGCAACACAGTCAACAATTTGGCCATGGGTTCGTCCAAGCATGCACCCTCCAAAACATCGGTTTCCCCAGTAAAAACAAGAAGATCGGCGCGACATGTGGGGGTGACCACACCGGCAACCGAAAAAGGTACTCCTCTTCCCTTATTCGTGCAAATCTTACGTCTCTGCTTGCACGTTATTCATCCCATAGAAGACACTAGTTGACCACTTCTTATTGATACTAGATGTTCCTAGTAACTCGCGATGCACAAGGTTTCTCCTCATATACTATTTCACCTTAGCTAGAGGTCTGTCGCCCCCCTGAATTTCAATTTCTGGCCACTTGATTCCCAATTAACGGAAGCATTCCCCGGCGTAACAGGCGCTAGTACGCCTATTACGCCAGGGAAGCAGCGCCTTGGTGTTTATCATAGGGGCGTGTGCGGCCTAGAGCTACTGGCGCCCGATCTGGAGGTCGGCCGGGATTAAAGGGATGGCCTGGGGGCGCTGCCAAGCATGGCGGCGGTGTGAGGTCGATGGGAGGGCGGGGTGGCAGAGGCAGGGGTCTGGGCCGGTGGTCACTGGCGGTTCGAGAAAGATCGTCAACAGTGACTAGTGGGAGGTAGATGAAGGCCATCTGCCCGTTCCTTATAGATCGGATGGTTCATTAAAACAATAGACTGACCTATTTATTTTCAGTCGACTGTTATCTTAGATATGACCACATGTGGTGGTGTGCTGGAGGAGTACCTGCATTTCCTGTGCTCATATATTACAAAATCATACGGAGTAGAATCTAATTTTGTTTGCCATGCAATGTTGTAGAGCTATCATATGTCTCCTGTCATTTATTTTTCAGCCACCTGCTATCTGCTACTTTTACAATGCACTAGTTCTGCACACACTTCACCCTTACTCTCACTGTTGTGTTTTTATGCAAGGGTATTTCAGACTCTGCTGCCATGAGAGAAGCCAAAAAGAAAAGAGATAAGTCGCTCCAGCTTGTTGTGCGGCTAGGCAAGACACGTTTCAACGCTTTAATGGGTACAGTGTCAGCAGATGGAGACGGGGAACGTAGCTCTAGAGTTGATGACCTCGCTCGCAATGAACCACCATCCCAGGTGCTTGCTTTAACTTTGCGGTGTCATATGTGGTTGCATGTTCCATATGGTGTCTAGCTTGTATTTGAAAGGCTGAAGTCGATAAGATAAGGAAAGATATTTTTTACATGAACCACCACCCTGTGAGCACCAGAAGACAAATAGCTAGTCAGGGCACTGGCCGAGCCAGTGATAAGCCCAGCAAAGATAGGCATCACCTGGAAGCCAACTAAAAATCTGTGATGGTGGCGAAGCAGCCCGCCTCCCACCAGACTCTCAGGTCCTAGATGAGAGCTTGTATTGCTTCCAATTTGGTTAAATTGCATCTGCTTAGCTTACACATTATACCTTTGAATATGACATACTAGTACATCTGTGTATTAACCATGTTCTTACATCAAACTAATGTTCTTGTGTATCCCTCATCAATCACTTATGACGAGGCAGGCGGGCAAGGGGACTACTCCTCATTTAAAGAATGCAGCGTCAGCCTCCCGACATGATTCTCAAGAAACAGAAATGCTACATGAAGATAGTGAGCGTAGCTCTGTAGTTGATTACAACATTTCCCCTACACTAGCATCACAGGTGCTTGCTCTAACTTGGCAGCATGATATGTGGTTGCATGTTGCATATGGTGTCTAGATTGTAATTCTTCCAATCTGGTTAAACTGCATGTGCTAGTCTGCTTAGCTTATACATTATACCTGTTAATGTGACATGCCTTCCTGTATTTAGTACATAGTACATCTGTCTATTAAGCATGTCCTTACATAAAACTATTGTTTTTTTGTATCCCGCATCAATCAACATGACGAGACACCTTTAGTATATGCAGTGCGATATTAGTTGCATCTTTCATATGATTTATAGCATGTGCTGCTTCTAATTTGTTGAAATTCCATTTATGATGGGACGCTTTTAACTTGGCAGAGTCATATTGGTTGCATCTTTCATGTGGTGTCTAGCTTGAATTGCTTCTTATTTGCTGGAATGGTTTCTGCTTAGTTTACACAAACAGTTGTGAACATGTCATGCCGTCCTGTTTTTTGTACATATTCCATCCTGGTATCATGTGTTTGCCTTACATCAAAGTAGTGATTGTCAGTATCATGCATGAATGAGTTCTGAAGAGACAATTTTATTGCTTTTTCTTGTCGGTTTTACTTGACAATTCAAAATCAATAAAGCGGAAGGAACTTAGCAAGGCAGCGGATAAAGGTGCTCCTTCCGAACAGAGGGCCTCTACAGTTTCTACTCCTCCGCACCCCCAAGATGATTTCCAAGACAACACATGCATAGACACTCAACAAAGCTGTGTTTATGATGAGCACGTCTCCCCTAGTGCAGCATCACCGGTGCTCCCTCTAACTTGGCATTGTTATATGTGGTTGCATGTTATGTGTGATGTCTAGCTTGTATTGCTTCTAATTTTGTTGAATTCCATCTGCTTACTTTACACATTATACTTAAGTAAGACACATGTTCCTGTTTCTGGAACATACAATATCTGTCTATCACACCATGTTCTTACATCATATTACTACTGTTGTGTAACCTTCAACAATCACTTATCATAAGACACGTTTGACTTTGGAGTGTGATATAGGTTACATCTCACATTCTTTTCTAGCTTGTACTACTAATTTGTTGAAATGGCACTTATGACGAGACAGTTTTAACTTGGTAGAGTGATATTCGTTGCAGCTTTCATATGGTGTCTAGCTTTCATTGCTTCTAATTTGTTGAAATGCCTTCTCCTTAGTTTACACATCATAAGCTGTGAATATGCAATGTTGTGAATATGCAATGGCACTAATGACGAGAGACCTCTAACATGGTAGTGTGATGTTGTTTGCATCTTGCATATGATTTATTTCTTGTACTGCTTCACATTTGTTTAAACGCCATTTATGATGAGACACTGTTAACTTGGCAGAGCGATATTTGTAGCATCTTTCATATGGTGTCTACCTTCCATTGCATTGCTTCTAATTTGGTGAAATGTCTTCTTCTTAGTTTACACATCATAGTTCTGTTTATCTCTTCCGTCCTGTTTTTCATACATATTACATCCTCCTATCATGTGGTTGTCTAACATCAAAGTTCAGTTTGTCTGCATCACACATCAATTTGTTCTGAAGAACTAAATTGTTATTCGTTTTTCTTGTCGGCTTGACTTAACATGGCACAAAGAAAGAGGAAGAAACACAGAATGGAAGGGAATGAGAAGCGGATGAATCCTGCAGATTCTGCTGGTACTGATGGTGCAATAGAAGGTCAAAGTCCAGCAGAAAATTCTACAAACACGACATCCCATGCTACACGAGTTGCAAAAAAATACAAACAGAAACAAATAGCTGCCACCAAACAAGTAGAGACAGCCCTAGTTCTTGCAACACCTACCACAGTACTACCAGCTGCACGACGTACTCGTGCGTCAACTGAACTAGCAGCACGTTCCCAAGCTCCCTTGCCACCTGACACTACTTCCCAAGCACTCTTGACACAAGACGAGTTGGCAATATCAGATGAACCTTGTGAGCTTCAACAACAAGAAGGTAGTTGTTGGAGTCAAGTTACAGTTGTATGCTTCTTTATATGTAGTCTCACAGTCTAATGTACATTAACACTTCCTATGTTTGTTGTTGGACTAGCACCTAGGCGCAAGAGGAAACAAACATCAGGGATAATGCTCGATAGGTTAACTAAATCTAGAGGAGGAAGATTGGAGATCCGTTTTAAGGAAGGTTTAAAAAGGCCACGTGATGCTACAGAGTCAGCCAAGTTAGTATCAGAGGCAGCGGTTGCTGTTAGGTGTCATGTACGTATCCTCCCAACATGGATTCAGCACAGGAATGACAAAGACGAAACCCAGTTCAACACCTTCCTCGACCATTTATCTATAAGTATGGTTATGTATGGAAACTAGTAATATCGTCTTGCTCTGTCCAATACTTTCTATGTTGCTGATAATGAGACTCCCATAATTTTCGACACATGAGGTTCAAGTTGGATAGCCAAGATGATGCAACCAGACAAGCTTGCACCCATGTTTTCAAGTCTGCTCTGTGACAGTATCGGTATAACTTGAGGAAAATTCACTTTGAAGGCAAGGCTAACAGTGAACTTGCCCAAACATCTCCAGTGGAAAATATATCTAATGAAGACTGGAGAGGCCTCGTTAAACACTGGTCCGATCCGAAGTATCAGGTACATTATATATATGTCATCAGATCACATGTTTAAGTCCTATTTATGCATGTGCCATACAAATCTATCTTCTTGTAGGTGAACTGTTCAAAGAACAAGGCCAACCGTACGAAAGTGAAATTCCAACAGATGATAGGATCTCGTAGCTATATTGCACACTGCGAGGCTCTTGTAATTAGCCGTTGTTTCACTCTTTTTGCTGTACTATATTATCAGATCTATATTGACTTGTTCCAAATGCAGAGGAAAGCCCGCAAGAACCAAAAAGTACCTGAACCAAATGTTGTGGAAATCTTCAAGGACTGTCACACCAGCAAGAAGAAGGGCATGACTACACCAGTCAAAGCCGCAGTTGTAAGTCCTTAATCCTCATGCCTTTTAACTACTACTTACTCTGACTTGTGCCTTGAACTGAATGGTTTGCAGCCAATGTCTATTACTCTTTTCAATTTTATACCCCATTTTCTTAGCGTATCATTGCACCTTACAAGGTTTAAAAGAGAGGAGTGATGTTCCTTTCATCTTGACCCGTAATCTAGTTCCGTGCTGGACTTGCCCACACAACGTTACAATTGCCTGTTTGTCTGTTCTCAGTTGTTTTGTGATATGAATGACGTCATACTATGCTTACCGTATTATAAACTTCGTCTCTTCATCCTTAGCCCTCAATACAGTGTGAAGAAATAGACAATACATTAGCGATGATACATGGTCATATGTTTGGAACCTGGTTTTATTATGTACTTTGCAATAAAATACAACTAATATTTTACATGGGTTCACCAGAATAAGTTCTGTATATAGACCAAAGCTATTTTGTTTGGTTTTTCTGCCTCCTTAATATCTTCTGTTCTGGTACTACTAATGTAAAACCTCAACTTTTCAGCGAGCTATGGAAAAAATGGTGGAACCACCACCTTCTGAAGGTGGCGAGGCAAGTATAACCGCAATGTCAGCTCTTGCTGCAGTGTGTCAGTACCTGTCCACTAACAGTGCCAAAAGCACGTTCCTGCGTAAATACTGGGTTGGTTGTTAAGGCAATATCGTCCAAACTGCCTCATGATCAAGATATGCAAGCTCAAAGCAATGTTGTATCTGCGCTCCAGACACAAGTCCATTCCCTAACAGAGACCCTTTGTGAAACAAGGAGAAACATTGCTCAATGTCATCAATATATGCAAGGTTTTGAAACCAGACTATCAGACATTTGCTATGTTGTTCAGGAGCCTAGGGGAAATGAAGGCGAGGGTTATGGTGCTCCATCGGACAGTACAGCATGAAAATGTAACGGCCAGGTCAAATGAACTGAGCTTCTGAACTTCTGGTGGTGCATTTATCTGCTAGATTGTTAAGTTTTATGCCAACCTTCCTTTTGTTATATAGTTGTAATTTGTTTTGGTGCGATACAAAATGTATTCTTAACATGCAGCCACCGCCTGAAGAAAACAGCAAGCCATTTTTGTATAGTGTAGGGTGTTCCCTATATTTGCACTGGTGGCGATCTTTGATGCCGAGTGGATGTAATCTGTGCAATCGCCTTAATAGCCTAGCATTAGTTTCGGCCTTATTTATTTCCTAGTCTTCTTTTTCCCTGGTTTGCTAGTGGCCGCAACTACCATCGTCCATATACGGGCCGTAGGATCCATGGGTCACCTAAGGGCCGTCGATAAATGGGCCTGTAATCGGTGGGCCTCAGGCCGTCGGATAAATGTGTCTACATGGGCCATAATCGGGCATAATTGGTATAGGCCCAGCATGGTAACAGACTGTTAATAGGCTGTAGGACAGCAAAGGCTTAATTCTGTCACAGGCATAACAGGTCGTTAATGGGCAGAATATAGGACGGGCTGGAAACGGGGCAACGGGTTAACAGGCCAGAAACGGGCCGACTCTTGCCATGGGCCGATTTTGGCCCATTAGGGTAACAGGACAGTAACGGGCCGACTCTTGCCATGGGCCGAATTTGGCCCATTTGTGGAACATGCCAGTAACGGGCCGGAAGTAATCGAGGGCCGAAAAGGAGCCCAAGAACGTATGGTCCGTCAATAGGCCGAAAGCTAACACGGGCTGGAAACGGCCCATGTAAATCACGGGCCGTTAACGGGTATAAAGAAAATTACTGTTCATTATGGGCTAGACTCACCGTGGGCCTGTAATGGGCCGAAAGATACGAAGGCCTCATATGGGCCGAAAGACGTTGTGGGCCATACATGGACCGAAAGTGAAATGGGCTGGTATTATATTTGACGGCCCACATGATGTTGTTGGGCTGATTTCCTTTAGGGCCTAACGGGCCGTGAGTTAACGGGCCGTAAAATGGGCTATTTGTGAAGAGACCATTAACAGGCTTTTCATGGGCCAGCCCGTTAACTTTTGACCAAGTCAAACGGGCCGGCTTTGTAAGCTAAATGGGCCACTGTTGGGCCGTGCCACGTGTCGACATATCATAGGCGCCTATCTGACCCACTGACGAGCTGACACGTGTTTCGTCCGGCCAATAAGAATTTTACACGTGGAAATTTCCCATTGGTCGGGGATGTTAACGGGTTATCAGATCCAAAACCCGACCCGATAGCTTAACGGTGTTCCGTTACGGTGGATGCCATGTGTCAGTCACCCTTGACGAAAGCACTTCTGTGACGCGCGATTTATTGTCATGGAAGTGGACACTTCCGTGATGATAATTTTGGTAATGTCATGGAGCACTTCTACGACAGCACAGGTATGACCATCTTGATTCTGTCATAAATTTGTCATGGATGTACATGCATGACAAACAAAGCGACCTACTGTGACAAACACGTATCATCACGGAAGTGTATTTTTTTGTAGTGGTAGTATATGGCATGCTTGGCCATTAGTTGAAAATAGCAAAAACAACTAAGATGTCAAAAGAAATAAGAAGCAGTGACTACAATCATGGATTGCACGAAAATAAGGAGTTCGAGGGGGAACGGCGGAGTTGCCGTATGGATACAAACATGGTTGCCATGTGCAGACAACCATGGTTGCTATGTGCAGACAATCATGGTTGCCAAGTTCTTTATGACTTGTTTGCCATAATGAAAGCGGTGAGGTGGTGGAATGGAATGCACAAACAAAATCTGCAAAAAATGGAGTATGGATGCCAAGTAAAGTGTTGTGCATTTCCCACGCAGAACCAAACGTATTTGCCATGCTGTATACGCTAAAGATTCCCCTCTTTGAAAAGAAAAAATATATGAACAACCAGTATGGATCAGTTTTAGGTTTTTTCATATTATTTCCAATAGTGAACTTCAAGAATGTCGTGCAAGAAAGAAGGCAAAACTAACATGCAGTTTCCCATAATTTGTATAAAATATCCTGTCTACGGCAAGCACAGCCTTGACGGCATGATAAGTCTAGGCAGAGACACCAAACTTATGTGGAGGCGGCGTACCTCCTATCTTAGTAAGTCGATAGTGGACAAATCAAGACGATCGACATACATGAGCTGGTTTACACAATAAAGCGAGCAAGTAAATCAGCATATGACAATGATCGGTGTTGTGCAAGAAAATAAAACAGATAAAAATGCTGGAAAAAAGAAAAGGAAAATGACTACGGTTTAAACGTCATTGGCAACACAGTCTCCCTTGAGTCACAAGTTCAAAAAAGAAGAAGAAACAAGAAACATTTGCCATGGGCGTGAGCATATGTTTGCCATGTATCACTAATTAAAACGAAAGGGAACAAATGAATATAGGAAGTGAACAATATGTGTGTTATAGAAAAATGCAATTGCCTTGTAGACACCAACTATAGTTGCCATGGACCAAACTAACTTCACTTTGACATGTAAAGTCACAAAAAATGAAACAAAGGGTTGCCATGCACGATCGACTATGGTTGCCATCGAAAAAGCAAAAAATCAGTTAAAGCTTTGTCAAACTAGGGTTGACAGATTATGGCCAAACAGAGATACCAAATGCAAAACAATTTGGTTGCCACTTATGAACAACTGCAATGGTGATTTAGGAAAGAATGAACCATGGTAAGAGCATTTGCATAAGAGTAGGGAAAAATACCATTAAGTGCAAGCGACAACCCTTCTGGTACATCTTATTTGAGAATGCATCATACAGGAAGTCAGCAATGAATTTACACCAATTCATGTTTTTAACATCTTCCAGCTTCGCCTATGCAACAGAATTCAGGATAAAAATAAGCCACATCGACATTCAATAAAAACATCAAACTGGCAGTGACTAGTTTCTGCATGACATCAAAAACATAAGATTGTAGGGAAAAGAATAGAGAGAGCATTCACCAGGATAGGGAAGCACTTGTTTCTTGGGTGAAGAGATGTGGTAGGCGCAAAGACAGCCGAGATCAAGTACATGAGCACCTTCATATTAAATACCTCGCCATGGGTTGTCATGCCCTCCAGCGAAGTTGCCAGCATAATCGTATTAGGCATGGATGCCATTCCAGGAAACAAATGAGAGAATAAAACTTCCTCAATATCAGTTTTCACCTCATATGGGACTTTGATTTCTCCACGGGGGACACCCAAAGTGCAGAACACAGATTCCTCATCCAAAGGCAGTCTTCCACGTCCCGGAATTATGAATTCCCTAGACTCAGGCTCATATATCTCACTGAGCCAGTCGCATACAAGGTTTGTGCATCGAACATCCATCAGAGCCTGCATCCCCATCTCACCGACAACTCCCTTCTAGTCATTAGTAAACCCCTGTGTGAATATAGTCAGGCATTCTTGCGAAGCCCTACTGCGCTAATGTTTCTTCTTCTGCAGAACACAAAAGGATCATTGTTGGCATGACTCAGTATCACCTTAAAACATAGGGGAAAATTGACCTCGTCTCCATCTTTTGTACGACCGGTCGCACAATTCTGTCGGTGGAAACGACACCTATGGAATCACTGGGATCCCTTCTACGGTTGGCGGGCACGGGGTTGTGCAAAGAGCGGGTCTAGTAGCCAGCACAAAGATCGTTTACCCAGGTTCGGGCTACAAGGATGCGTAATACCCTAGTCCTGATTTGGTGTATATTTGAGTGTTCTTGAGCTTCCGAGCTAGTTGCGGTGTGTGCGTAGTCCAAAAGATCTGAATCCTTCTCCAGTACGCCTCGGGCCTCCTTTTATAGTCAAAAAGGGGTCGCCACAGTGGCACACAGGAGGTGGAAAGGTAAATAGTGTACAAGCTTATCGCCTGTCATTACGGGACAAGGCACATTAAATGCACTCCTTAGGTGTCCCGTTGCTTTATTGGGGATGTCAACGAGGCCCGTCCCATCCGTCACCGTTCTGTCTCGCTCCGACACGCGTCCAGCATGCAGTGCCATGTAAGCTGGCAGGTTGCTGAGATGGCGTGGTGGTAGAGTCTTCACGAAGATCTGCATGCCACCACACAGGTGCTTGACTAGCTAGATTAGCATCCACGTACTGCCACATTGGTACTAGCCTCAGTTGGTGGGTTGGCCGCTGAGTTGGGGCGGTGACGGGGCGGCAAGGTCTTGTCGCGGTCCCGCATATATTCCCGGCAAGGGGCTTGCCAGGGTCTTGTGATCGCCCTCGGCAAGAGTCTTGCCGGGGCCATGCAAATGTTTACAGCAAGGAGCCTTGTCGGGGCCTCGGGGGCATCCTCGGCAAGGGGGCTTGCGATTGTCTTGTCTTCTAGTCATTGTCTAGTCTTGTGGGCTCTTTGTCTTCACAAATATTTGTATGTCACCATGGAGGTGCCTCCCGAGCCTTGGTTCCAATGTGGTTGATGGTGTTGGAACCCTTGGGCTCAAGGGTGGCACCCTCTGCTGGCGTTGGGCAAGTTGCCCTCGCAAGGCTCTTGCCGGGGCTGCGGAGGCCGCCCCGACAAGGGTCTTGCCAGGGGATTCCACCTTGCCCTCTTGCTCTTTGTGTCTTTGGTCTTGGCATTGTTCTAGTTGTCTTGTGCTTCTACTTCCTCTTCCCCGCTAGATATGGCCGTAGGCACGGCTCTAACTGTCCGCGCACAAGTAAAGGGGTACAAAAGAGAGCCCCTACTTTTGTGCATCGACAAATTCCTTGGTGGTAACTCCATGAAGTCTTCATCATCATCTTGATGGTCACCACGAGCCATTGAGCTATGGTAAGAACAAAACCACCTTAGTGTAAAATGAAAACACAACCGACAGATGCGGAAACAGATGCACGAAGTAACAATTCACTGGATATCATCGGTAACAAAAATGAAAACTGCCATGTTTACCCCAAAGTTTTAGCATGTGAAAGGAGGTAATTGCCATCTGCTAAACATGCACAAATAGTAAAAAATAACCAATGGAAAAACAAGTGCAAAAACATGGCAACTGGATAGGTGTGTGCTTCTTAAAAATGCAGTTGCCATGTAGCAGATTCAAGTTGCCATGTTGGGACTAAACACTGTGGCAACTAAGGCAGTACAGTGGAACACCCAACTACCATTATCCAACATGTAATGTGGCAACTGACACATTGGCTTAATAAAAGTACAGATGGCATCTACTAGGTTCAAGTTGCCATGTTAACAACAAAGGATGTGGCAACTAAGGTAGTTCAATAGAACAGACAACTGCCATTGTACAACATATAATGTGGCAACTAACACCTTGGCCTCATAAAAAAAGGAGTTGCCTTCCAATGGAATCAATATGTTGTGCTATCACAAAACAGCATGGCAATGAGGTGAGTACATATGACATGGCAACTGGCATAGTTGATTCACAAAATTAGTTGCCACCTAGAAGGATAGTTGTAGATAAACAAATGCAATGAAATTGCCATGACTGTTATTATCCCACACTTCAAATATGCATCTATCTAGATCTAGGGCTCATACACAACTATCACTCGTTGAGTTGGACTCACAATATGTCATTATCCTACATAGGACATGGCAACTGGCATAGTTGATTCAGAAAATTAGTTGCCATCAAGGAGGATATTTGTAGATAAACAAGTGTGTTGAAATTGCCATGACCGACTTTATCCTACACATTGAAATGCACCTAACTAGATCTAGGGTTCATACACAACTATCAGACCCTCAATTCAACTACAACATCACCCTAAAACAATGATAATCACAACCTACGAGACAATCAGAACTAACAAAAACACATTAGAAATCGCTCACACATAGAATTGCAGGCATCTAATCTCTCATGCATAGAGAGGTGGTTGCCGATCGGACGAGCCTCACCAGCTTGACTACCATTGCGACGGCGACGGAACTGCGCAATGCCGCCCTAAATGGCATATACATGACTCCAACACCGACGAGGACACCGGAGCACCGCGAATCCGCCTGAATCTCGAGAGGGCTCAAGAGGAATCTAACCAGGGAGGAAGGGAGACAGATTGCACCAGTACAAAAGCTTCGATAGCCTTACCTACTCGATGTGGCTGCTCCGGCGATGACGCTCTCGTTCGGTGAACACCAGCAACGGCCGCAAATGCCGTTGACTCTTCCGCCACCGCCGCCGCCTCCTCCTCTCGACTTCTCCTCCAATCATATGGAACTGCTAGAGAGGGTGGGTTGGGGAGTAATGAAGGGGATGGGGAGAAGTCGCAGCACCGCCGAGGGGGAAAATGGTCAGTCGTGGGAGATGGGGAACAACAGTCGTTCACGGCGTGCGGGTGCGGCGGCAGTTCCACCGCACGCCCCGACTTGCAACCGGTCTCGTCCAAGGGAGAAACATCATGCGGGCAAACTGAGAAAACTCCACACACCGGCCTTGTCTTGCGTGGCACACAAGAAATGCCTCACCATGTCAAGATTCGTGCAAGTTTAAATGGACGGTGATCCAGGCGTGTGGGCGAGTTGCAATAGTGCCACACGTGTGGGCATTAGTGTTTCCGTTTTCTTACTGCCACAGAGCTTGGCGGTAGGTATGCATAGCCTACCCTGCAAAAAAGGTATGCATAGCCTACTACCGGAATCCTCGGAGGTAGCTAACTAATACACGTCAGCAGTCAACTGACGACCGCCGTGAGCTCTGGTCGGCCCTACCACCAGAGGGGCCGGAAGTAAGATGTGAGACCCTACCGCCGGGCGTTCTGGTGGTAGGGTCCGGGCACATATAAAATGCGCCGGTTCACCCTCTCCCTCCCCATCTCTCCCCACCCTGCCGCCCTCTCTGTTCTTCCTCTCTCTCTTGTCCCCTCTGAGGGAGACCTAGATTATGGGGTCCTTGTGTGTCCGGACTATGTGACATGGGCCGTGAAGATACAAGATAGAAGGCCTTCCCTCGTGTCCGGATGGGACTCTCCTTTGCGTGGACAGCAAGCTTGGCGTGCGGATCTGAAGATTCCTTTCTCTGTAAACCGACTCTGTACAAACCCTAGCCCCCTCCGGTGTCTATATAAACCGAAGGGTTTAGTCCGTAGAGGCAATCATAATCATACATGCTTGACAACTAGGGTTTAGCCATTATGATCTCGAGGTAGATCAACTCTTGTAACCCCTATACTCATCGAAGTCAATCAAGCAGGAAGTAGGGTATTACCTCCATCAAGAGGGCCCAAACCTGGGTAAACATTGTGTCCCCCGCCTCCTGTTACCCTAGATCCTTAGATGCATAGTTCGGGACCCCCTACCCAAGATCTGCCGGTTTTGACACCAACGCCCTCCACTCCCCCTCGGATCTCTCTCATTTCTTCGTCATTCTTGCAGATCGAGATGGCTCCAAAACAAGATGGCCCCTATGGATGTATCTCGATTTTCTCAAGGACCGGGATGCAGGGTACAGCTGGGGGTCCGCCAACCTCGCCTACCTATACCGTTCGGTAAGAGAATATCACATTGTTTCAAATATCATGGACGTATGCTGGTTTAGATTATGTCATCTTATCATCTATACTTGTTTTGTAGCTTGATGACGCAACCCAGAGCGCGGAAGATATGTCCGATATGTGTGGATGTGTCTGGAGCCTCTCCATTTGGATGTGGGAGCGAATCCCGGTGGGGCTTCCGAAGAAGCTGCGCCAGCATGAATGGACTAACTATGGTGAAGATGATGAAGATGATCGATACCCGACCGTCGCACACACTTGGGACGTCGTGGGTGTCTACACGGGCACATCCAAGGCTTTGTACAATGTCTTCACCAACGAGCTTGATGCTATGACGGCTTGCCATGTATAAGAACTATATTTTGAATATTTTCGATTACACTTTCATGTGAGCTTACCATTTTTTAGTATTAGGTTAATTAGAGGTCGCATGATGAACGAGAGTGGGGGTTCGAGCTGAACATGATGTGCAGGCAGGACCGGCTTCTCTGGCGGTGCATTGTGCCCATGATTTGTGTCTATGCCGTCGAGTACCACTTGCCACAACACGTTGCCACGCAATTTGGTAGGGCATAACGTACACCACCAGGCGGTGTCATCGATATCGGTGGCTCCGACCTACACTTGTGAGTGCATTCTTCTTCATTTCGGTGTTTTTATTTTGATTTTTTACATTCGTTCTTATGGTGTTTTATATTCTTTCTTATGCCTTGCAGGATGAGCAAGGCAAAAGAATCAGTCAATCATAGATTGGAAAGAGCAACATGAGAGATACGTGAAGGAACGGAACGAGTGAAAACTCGCAAAGATGTGGAGAGGAAATGATGGATTGGAATGAGTACAAGGATCACATGTGATAGTACGACGATGGCATCAAGCATCGTCTGTGCCTGACGCCCCAATGGACGTCAACAGATGCCGAAGACATGTACGATGATGACTCCGAGAATGAAGCCTACCATGACAACATCAAAAGAGCTAAAAGGCGGATTTAGGGAGTATGGACCCCTCATGAACAGAATGGTAGGTTGTGTTTATCTATTTTCAACCGGCGGTTGGATGAAATCTATTTTAGTGAGTGTGACTCATTTATTGTTTTGCAGTCTTTGGAGCTAAACAAAAGCATTTTTGAAGCCTCAGATGCACTAAGTTCTATCATCGGGACTCGAGATAGTGAGAACAAGTTGAGGGGAACGGTGAAGGTAACATCGAGCCCTCCTACAATTACATTCTTTCTTAAGTTCATTTTAGTTTTTAACCATAAACTTGATCCATATTATGTTCTTGTTTCGTTCATATTGCAGAAGATGGTCAACAAATGTCACAAGCTTGTGGGCCTGCTTGGGTGCGCTACCTCCTATGTTGATGCTTATGCTCCTGCGGCCCTGATGCATAACCTCGCTTCATCGAGCCAGGCCGCCTCGTCGTCTAGGGTGGCTGAAGAGGACGAGGAGGAGTACGAGGACAAAGAAGGTGATGATGAAGAAGACGACGAGGAGCGAGCAGAAGAAGAACATGGGGAAGAAGAGGAACAGAGCGATGAGAAGGAGGAGTACGACGACTATGACAGACCTCCACCAACTCAGACAACCCAGCTTGAGAAGAGCAATGTGCCGAAGAGGGATTGGGAAAGTCCATCCCCGTTTTAGAGAGCGCGTCCTCCTCACTTCAAGAGGAAGAAGGGTGAGAACCGTTCAAAGAACAAAGAGGATCGTACATCAAAGAGGGCAAGGAGCAAGTGAAACTTTTTATGTTGTCGAGGACCGTTTAACTAGTTAAACTTCTTATGTTGGCTTCGTGAAACTCCTTGGTATTTGTTGAACCATTAGCTATGTGAAACTATTTGCTACATGTGTGGATGTGCTATGTGAAACTTATTGTTTTTAAGTATATAACATTGCTACATGTGTGGATGTTGTTTTTAAGTCTATAACATTGTTGTGGCAAAAAAATGAAGACAAAATACAAGTTGCGTGCAAAAAATGCACTATGATCAGACCCTACTGCCATGTACCTTGGCGGTAGGGTTGCACAGCCTACCACCAAGGCCTCCGGCAGTAGGGGGGTCTCACTGCACGGCCCTGGCTGCTGGCACCTAAAGTGGCATCATTTT
Organism: Triticum aestivum; assembly: GCF_018294505.1. Lineage (NCBI taxonomy): Eukaryota > Viridiplantae > Streptophyta > Magnoliopsida > Poales > Poaceae > Triticum > Triticum aestivum. Next base: position 149,706,124 of record NC_057806.1, read on the forward strand.
TTAGGTAGGGTTATACTGAAGGAAATATGCCCTAGAGGCAATAATAAATTTGTTATTTTATATTTCCTTATTCATGATAAATGTTTGTTATTCATGCTAGAATTGTATTGATCGGAAACTTAAATACATGTGTGAATACATAAACAAATACCGTGTCCCTAGTAGGCCTCTACTAGACTAGCTCATTGATCAAAGATGGTTAAGGTTTCCTAACCATGGACATGTGTTGTCATTTGATAACAGGATCACATCATTTGGAGAATGATGTGATGGAAAAGACCCATCCGCTAGCTTAGCATAATGATCGTTCAATTTTATTGCTATTGCTTTCTTCATGTCAAATACATATTCCTTCGACTATGAGATTATGCAACTCCCGGATACCAGAGGAATGCCTTGTGTGCTATCAAACATCACAACGTAATTGGGTGATCATAAATATGCTCTATAGGTATCTCCAAAGGTGTTTGTTGAGTTGGCATAGATCAAGATTACGATTTGTCACTCCGAGTATCAGAGAGGTATCTCTGGGCCCTCTCGGTAATGCACATCACTATAAGCCTTGCAAGCAAAGTGACTAATGAGTTAGTTGTAGAATGATGTATTATGGAATGATTAAAGAGACTTGCCAGTAAGGAGATTGAACTAGGTATAGAGATACCAACGATCAAATCTTAGGCAAGAAACATACCGATGGACAAAGGGAATTACGTATGTTGTCATAAGGTTCGACCAATAAAGATCTTCGTAGAATATGTAGGAGCCAATATGGGAATCCATGTTCCGCTATTGGTTCTTGACTAGAGAGGTGTCTCGTTCATGTCTACATAGTTCTCGAACCCGTATGGTTTGCACTCTTAATGTTCGTTGATGGTATAATATTATATGAGTTATGTATGTTGGTGACCATATGTTGTTCGGTGTTCCGGATGAGATCACGGACATGACGAGGAGCTCCGGATTAGTCCCAAGGTAAAGATTAATATATATGATAATAGTGTTTGATCTCCGAAAAGGTTCTCGAATTCATCGGAAGGGGTTTTAGATGTTTCTAGAAATGTTTGGGCATGAGAACACTTTATTTGGGCCAAGGGGTAAAGCCCATGAGGGTTTTGGAAAGTGCAAAAGGAAGTTTTGCGGAGACCAGGGGCCAGACGCTAGGAACCCCGGCAGCTGGGGGTAGACACCGGGAACCCTTGCGTCTAGCCGTGGAGTCTGAGAAGGACTCTTTCGTTTCGGGAAAGCTGACTTGGAGGAGGATTTTACTCCAAGTTTCGACCCTAGGGCTCAACATATAAATATAGGAGCAGGGCTAGCACGCAAGACACATCAAGATTCACCAAGCTGTGTGCTGGCAACCCTGTCCCTCTAGTTTATCCTCCGTATAGTTTCACTAGTACTTGGCGAAGCCCTGCGGAGATTGTTCTTCATCACCAACCGTCACCATGCCGTCGTGCTGCCAGAAATCATCTACTACTTCGCTTATCTTGTTGGATCGAGAAGACGAGGACGTCATCAAGCTGAACGTGTGTTGAACACGGAGGTGTCGTCCGTTCGGTACTTGATCGGTTGAAGCACGAAGAAGTTCGACTACATCAACCGCTTTGTGAAATGCTTCCGCTTACGGTCTACGAGGGTACGTAGACATACTCTCCCCTTGTTGCTATGCATCTCCATGGATAGATCATGCATGTGTGTATATTTTTTTTGTTTTCCATGCTACGTTTCCCAATAGTGGCATCTGAGCCAGGTCAATGCGTAGATGATATGCACGAGTAGAACACAAAGAGTATTGGGCGGTGATAGTCATACTGCTTACCACTAGCATCTTATTTTGATTCAACCGTATTATGGGATGAAGCGGTCCGGACTAGCCTTACATGTCCACGGACATGAGACCGGTTCCACCGACAGACATGCTAGTTTTGCGTAAAGAAGGCTGGTGGGTGTCTGTTTCTCCTACTTTAGTTGAATCGAATTTGACTACGGCCGGTCCTTGAAGAAGGTTAAAACAGCAAACTTGATGAATCACCATTGTGGTGTTATGCATAGGTAAGAACGGTTCTTGCTACAAGCCCATATCGTCCATGTAAAACTTGCAACAACGAAGCAGAGGACGCCTAACTTGTTATTGCAGGGCATGTTGTGATGTGATATGGTCAAGACATGATGTGATAAACGTTATTGTATGTGATGACCATGTTTTGTAAGTTATCGGCAACCGGCAGGAGCATTATGGTTGTTTCTTTATTGTATGAAGTGCAAACGCCATGTAATTGCTTTACTTTGTCACTATGCGTTAGTGATAGTTCTAGAAGCAATAGTTGGCAAGACGACCACGATGCAATGATGAAGATCAAGGTGTCGAGCCAGTGACGATGGAGATCACGACGATGCTTTGGAGATGGAGATCAAAATCACGAGATGATGATGGCCATATCATGTCACATATTTTGATTGCATGTGATGTTTATCTTTTATGCATCTTATTTTGCTTAGAACGACGGTAGCATTATAAGATGATCCCTTCTCTAAATTTCAAGGTAAAAGTGTTCTCCCTGAATATGCACCGTTGCTACAGTTTGTCATTTCGAGACACCACATGATGATCAGGTGTGATAGACTCTACGTTCACATAGAACGGGTGTAAGACAGTTTTGCACATGCAGAATAGTTGGGTTAAACATGACGAGCCTAGCATGTACAGATATGGCCTCGAAACACTGGAGACTGAAAGGTTGAACGTGAATCATATAGAAGATATGATCAACACAGAGATGTTCACCATTGATGACTACCCCATCTCACGTGATGATCAGACATGGGTTAATTGATTTGGATCACATATCACTTAGATGACTTGAGGGATGTTTATTTAAGTGGGAGTTCTTTAGTAATTTGATTAATTGAACTTAATTTATCATGAACTTAGTCTTATAGTTTTGCATATCTATGTTGTAGATCAATGGCCCGAGCTACCGTTCCCTTGAATTTTAATGAGTTCCTAGAGAAATCTGAATTGAAAGATGATGGTAGAAACTACAGGGAATGGGTCCGTAACTTGAGTATTATCCTCATTGCTGCATAGAAGAATTATGTCCTTGATGCACCGCTTTGTGAAAGCCTGCTGCAGGAGCAGAAGCTAATGTTTTGAACATATGGCAAGATCGATCTGATGACTACTCGATAGTTCAGTGTGCCTTGCTTTACGGTTTGGAACTGGGACTTGAAATACGTTTTGAACGTCATTGAGCATATGAGATGTTCCAAGAGTTGAAGTTAATATTTCAAGAAAATGCTCGGGTTGAGAGATATGAAGTCTCCAACAAGTTATATAGCTGCAAGATGGAGGAGAACAGTTCTGTCAGTAAACACATACTCAAAATGTCTGGGGTATTATAATCACTTGACTCAACTGTGAGTTGATCTTCCAGTTGATTGTGTCATTGACAGAGTTCTTCAATCACTGCCACCAAGCTACAAAGGCTTCGTGATGAACTATAATATGCAAGGATGAACAAAACAATCAATGAGCTCTTTGCAATGCTTAAGGCCGCGGAGGTCGAAATCAAGAAGCAGCATCAAGTGTTGATGGTTAACAAGACCACTAGTTTCAAGAAAAAGGCAAGGGGAAGAAAGGGAACTTCAAGAAGAATGGAAAGCAAGTTGCCACTCCCGGGAAGAAGCCCAAAGCTGGACCCAAGCTTGAAACTGAGTGCTTCTACTGCAAAGGGACTGGTCACTGGAAGCAGAACTGCCCCAAATACTTGGCATATAAGAAGGATGGCAAAGTGAACAAAGGAATATTTGATATACATGTTATTGATGTGTACCTTACTAATGCTCCTAGTAGCGCCCGGATATTTGATACTGGTTCGGTTGCTCATATTTGTAACTCGAAATAGGAGCTATGGATTAAACAAAGATTGGATAAGGACGAGGTGACGATGCGTGTCGGGAATGGTTCCAAGGTTGATGTGATCGCCGTCGGCACGCTACCTCTACATCTACCTTCGGGATTAGTTTTAGTAATTTTTATTTGGTGCCAGCATTGAGCAAGAACATTATATCTGGATCTTGTTTAGTGCGAGACGGTTATTCATTTAAATCAGAGAATAATGATTGTTCTATTTATATGAGTAATATCTTTTATGGTCATGCACCCTTTAAGAGTGGTCTATTCTTGTTGAATCTCGACTGTAGTGACACACATATTCATAATATTGATGCCAAAAGATGCAAAGTCGATAATGGTAGTGCAACATATTTGTGGCACTGCTGTTTAGCTCATATTAGTGTAAAGCGCATGAAGGAACTGCATGCAGATGAACTTTTGGAATCACTTGATTATGAATCATTTGATACTTGCGAACCGTGTCTCATGTTCAAGATGACTAAAACTCCGTTCTCCGGAACAATGGAGCGAGCCAATGACTTATTGGAAATAATACATACTAATGTATGCGGCCCGATGAGTGTTGAGGCATGCGACGGGTATCATTATTTTCTGACCTTCATAGATGATTTGAGTAGATATGGGTATATCTACTTAACGAAACACAAGTCTGAAACATTTGAAAAGTTCAAAGAATTTTAGAGTGAAGTGGAGAATCATCTTAACAAAAAAAATAAAGTTTCTAGGATCTGATCACGGAGGCGAATATTTGAGCTACGAGTTTGTCCTTCATTTAAAACAATGTGGAATAGTTTCACAACTCACGCCACCTGGAACACCACAACGTAATGGTGTGTTCGAACGTCATAACCATACTTTATTGGATATGGTGTGTTCTATGATGTCTCTTACCAATTTACCACTATGATTTTGGGGTTATGCATTAGAGACAGACACATTCATGTTAAATAGGGCACCGTTTAAATCCGTTGAGATGATACTGTATGAACTATGGTTTGGCAAGAAACCTAAGATGTCGTTTCATAAAGTTTGGGGTTACGACACTTATGTCAAAAGGCTTCAACCTGATAAGCTCGAACCCAATTCGGAGAAGTGTGTCTTCATAGGATACCCTAAGGAAACAATTGGGTACACCTTCTACCACAGATTCGAAGGCAAGATCTTTGTTGCCAAGAATGGAACCTTTCTAGAGAAGGATTTTCTCCCGAAAGAAGTGAGTGGGAGGAAAGTAGAACTTGATGAGGTAATCGTACCTTCTCTCGATTGGAAAGTAGCACATCAGAGAAATTCGTTCCCGTGATTCCTACACCAACTAGAGAGGAAGCAAATGATAACGATCATGAAAATTCAGATCAAGTTGCTACTGCGAGAGCATGATCCGCACCAAAGTGGTACGGTAATCTTGGTCTGGAAGTCATGTTATTAGACCAAGGCAAAGCTATGAACTATGAAGAAGCTATGATGAGCCCAGATTCCGACAGATGGCTTGAGGCTATGAAATCTGAGATAGGATCCATGTATGAGAACAAAGTGTGGACTTTGGTGGACTTGCCCGATGATCAGCAAGCCATAGAGAATAAATTGATCTTCAAGAAGAAGACTAACGCTGATGGTAATGTTACTATCTACAAAGCTTGACTTGTCGCAAAAGGTTTTCGACAAGTTCAAGGGGTTGGCTACGATGAGACTTTCTCACCCGTAGCGATGCTTAAGTCCGTCCAAATCATGTTAGCAATTTCCTGGCAAATGGACGTCAAAACTGCATTCCTTAATGGATTTCTTAAAGAAGAGTTGTATATGATGCAACAAGAAGTTTTTGTCGATCCTAAAGGTGCTAACAAAGTGTGCAAGCTCCAGCGATCCATCTATGGACTGGTGCAAGCATCTCAAGCTTGGAATATATGCTTTGATGAGGTGATCAAAGCATATGGTTTTGTACACACTTATGGTGAAGCATGTATTTACAAGAAAGTGAGTGGGAGCTCTGAAGCATTTCTGATATTATATGTGGATGACATATTATTGATTGGAAACGCTATAGAATTTCTGAATAGCATAAAAAGGATACTTGAACAAGAATTTTTCAATGAAAGTCCTCTGTGAAGCTACTTATATGTTGGGCATCAACATCTATAGGGATAGATCGAGACGCTTAATAGGACTTTCACAAAGCATATACCTTGACAAGATTTTGAAGAAGTTCAAAACGTATCAGTCAAAGAAAGGGTTCTTGCTTGTGTTGCATGGTTTGAAGTTGAGTAAGACTCAAAACCCGACCATGGCAGAAGATAGGGAGAGAATGAAAGTCATTCCCTTTGCCTCAGCCATAGGTTCTATAAAGTATGCCATGTTGTGTACCTTGCCATGAGTTTGGCAAGGGGGTACAATAGTGATCCAGGAGTAGATCACTGGACAACGGTCAAAATTATCCTTAGTTACCAAAGAGGACTAAGGAGATATTTCTCGATTATGGAGGTAATAAAGAGTTCGTCGTAAAGTGTTACGTCGATGCAAACTTTGAAACCGGTTCAAAAGACTTCGGGTCTCAATCTGGAGACATATTGAAAGTGGGAGCAATTAGCTAGAGTAGCTCCATACAGAGCTTTGTAGACATAGAAATTTGCAAAAATACACACAGTTGTGAATGTGACAGACCCGTTGATTAAACTTCTCTCACAAGAAAAACATGATCACTCCTTAATACTCTTTGGGTGTTAATCACATGGCGATGTAAACTAGATTATTGACTCTAGTAAACTCTTTGGGTGTTGATCACATGGTGATGTGAACTAGATTATTGACTCTAGTGAAAGTGGGAGACCGAAGGAAATATGCCCTAGAGGTAATAATGAAGTTGTTATCTTATATTATATTTCCTTATTCATGACAAAGGTTTATTATTCATGCTAGGATTATATTGATCAGAAACTTAAATACATGTGTGAATACATAAACAAATACCGTGTCCCTAGTAAGGCTCTACTAGACTAGGTCGTTGATCAAAGATGGTTAAGGTTTCCTAACCATAGACATGTGTTGTCATTTGATAACGGGATCACATCATTAGGAGAATGATGTGATGGACAAGACCCATCCGTTATCTTAGCATAATGATCATTCAATTTATTGCTATTGCTTTCTTCATGTCAAATACATATTCCTTCAATTATGAGATTATGCAACTCTTGGATACCGGAGGAATACCTTATGTGCTATCAAACGACACAGCGTAACTGGGTGATCATAAAGATGCTCTACAGGTATCTCTGAAGGTGTTTGTTGAGTTGGCATATATCGAGATTAGGATTTGTCATTCCGAGTATCGGAGAGGTATCTCTGGGCCCTCTTGGTAATACACATCATAAGATTGCAAGCAAATGACTAAGTAGTTAGTCATAAGGTGATGTATTACAGAACGAGTAAAGAGACTTGCCGGTAATGAGATTGAACTAGGTATGAAGATTCCAACGATCGAATCTCGGGAAAGTAACATACCGATGGACAAAGGGAATTACGTATGTTGTCATAACGGTTCGACCGATAAAGATCTTCGTAGAATATGTAGGACCCAATATGGGCATCCAGGTTCCGCTAATGGTTATTGACTGGAGAGGTGTCTTGGTCATGTCTACATAGTTCTTGAACCCGTAGGGTCCGCACGCTTAACGTTCATTGACGATATAGTGTTATATGAGTTATATGTTTTGGTGACCGAATGTTGCTCGAGTCCCGAATGAGATCACGGACATGACGAGGAGTCTTGAAATGGCCGAGAGGTAAATATTGATGGTATTTGGACACCGGAAGTGTTTCTGGACGTACCAGGAAGGAACCGGGTCACCGGAAGGAGTTTCGGGCACCCCCCCGGCAAGTTATGGGCCTTATGGGCCAAAGGACGGGACGGACCAGCCCACAAGGGGGCTGGTGCACCCCCTCCATTGTTTGTCCGGCCCTAGGGAAGGAAAAAGGGGAGAGCTAGCCCCTCCTGCCTTTCCCTCTCATGGGAGAAAGGAAGGGGGGGGGGGCGCCACCCTCCCCTGCCTTTCCCCGCAATCCAAATAAGGAAAGGGGGCGCGGCTTGGGAGGGACCCCAAGTAGGATTCCTCCTACTTGGGCGCCTCCTTTGGCTTCTCCTCCCTCCCTCCCACATATATATATGTGGGAGGGGGGATCCTATCACACAACAGACAATTGCCTAGCCATGTGCGGTGCCCCCCTCCACCGTTTACACCCCGGTCATATTTTTGTAGTGCTTAGGCGAAGCCCTGCGGAGATCACTTCACCATCATCGTCACCATGCCATCGTGCTGCCGGAACTCATCTACTACCTCACCGTCTTGCTGGATCAAGAAGGCGGAGGACGTCATTGAGCCGAATGTGTGCAGAACGCGGAGGTGGCATACGTTCGGTACTTGATCGGTTGGAGTGCGAAGAAGTTCGACTACATCAACCGCGTTGTTAAATGCTTCCGGTTACGGTCTATGAGGGTATGTAGACATACTCTCCCCGTCGTTGCTATGCATCTCCATGGATAGATCATTGCGTGTGAGTATTGTTTTGGTTTTCCATGCAACATTTCCCAACAGTATTTCTTTCCAATCTATCGATTTGGTTTGGCCAACTAGATTGGGTTTGCTTGCAATGGGAGAGGTGCATTGTGATGGGTTCAATCCTGCTGTGTCCTCACCCAGTGACAGTAGGGGTAGCAAGGCACGTATTTGTATTGTTGCCATTAAGGATAAAAATATGGGGGTTTTACCATATTGATTGGATCTATCCCTCTACATTATGTCATCTTGCTTAAGGCGTTACTCCGTTCTTGTTAACTTAATACACTAGATGCATGATGTATAGCGGTCAATGTGTGGAGTAATAGTAGTAGGTGTAGGCAGGAGTCAGTCTACTTGTCACGGACGTGATGCCTATATTCATGACCATTACTTTAGATATCATCATAACTTTGCGCTTTTCGATCAATTTTTCAATAGTAACTTGTTTACCCACCGTATGCTTTCTTCTTCGAGAGAAGCTTCTAGTGAAACCTATGGCCCCCAGGTCTATTTTCATATCTAAACTAAAAACCCCAAAATACCTTGATGCAATTTATTTATATTTACTTTATTTGGCCTTTTACTTATCTTTTATATCTATCTCTATTAGATCTCACTCTTGCAAGTGACCATCACCACTGCAAGATGGTGCTAACGCGACACTACGATCAGAGACCCTTCGACGAAACTATGTGCGATGCAATAAACGCAAACGATGGTGTAAAATAACCATAAAAAAGATGCAAACCGTTTGCGATGGCGGGCACATCAAACTTGGTTTAGATTTTAGTTGCGTGTGCGATGCTGGGCATACAGTTGATCCATATGAAATATTTGCGATTAGACAGAACAACAGAAATGGGCAGCCATATCAATGTGTGTGCAATATACGACATATAGTTCGCTCTGATGAACCGTTTGCGATGATCGAGGTGAACACAAAGGATCTGCCGTAACAAGATGTGTGTGATACCCAACAAACAGGTCGGTAATCAAAATTGTGTGCGATCATTATAAACAGCCCATACGGTCTTTTTTGTGAATTGTGTGCTCGTCAGGGCACACAGTTCAACAAACCAACCTGTGGGCGATAATGTAGAAGATCTTCGTAGAATACTTATTACTAACCGTCTGCGATGAGATTGACAGGATAAACAGAGATAACAAATTAATACGAGCGAACGGAAACAGAGATATGTACAATCTGCTTAATTCAGTCCTTGTTGTTGTTGTTGTTGTTGGATGGCCCCGCGACGTCGTCTTGGCGAGGACTCTTCTTTCCGCCGTCGTCATCGTCATCGTCGTTGCTGTTGTCGTCGTCGTCCTCCTCCTTGTTCGACCATTCCTCCTCATCATCATCGTTGTCCTCTTCTCCTTCCTCCGACAGCTCCTTGTCTATCTGGTTGTCGTCTGACGACTCCGGAGGCGGTGTCCCTTCCATGATCCATATATAATCGAGGTCTCGGCTCGACACCGGACTCATGGAAGACGAGCGGGATGATTCCGAGTTGACCTATCATTGGGCGCCAGACTACTGTCTGAACTGTCGTCCTTGCTCTCGCTCGACATGGCTGCAGAGTGTGTGCCAGTGTATAGCGCGGCCTGCCGGGGACGATGAAGATGGTGGAAACTTAAGTAGGGTATGCAGAGAAGAGGAAATGCCAATTGAAGCGGGGGTTGACGTATTATCTAACCGCTGATATAATCAACCGCAATTATTTGTACCTAGTCGCTCCAAATTCCTAGGGTTGCGTAGGACTCCTATTGGCTGGTTTATTTTTTCAAGACAAAAAGAAGGAACAAGTTTTGGATTATGCGCCGGTACTGGTACGAACAGAGTAGAATAGTTGGCAAGCAATACATTAATCCCTTATTATTGATAAAGCCAGTAATAATAAAACTACAAAGGAAAAGAAAAAAAAGACAAAGGAAAATATCTGCATGAATCTTCGCGTAACATCAATGGCATAGGACCTAGATGTGCATTACTTAGAGCACATCTAGATGTGCTTTAGCAATACTGTCAAACAAAACCCCTAATAATCATTGCAAACATCGCATAGAACATGGATAATGCAACAACCAGAAGTACACATGCTAGTTCCTTCTTGTCTCTTGATTCCATCTGTTGCCTGTGATTGATTCTTTCTTGCTTCATCGTACTGATTGTACATTCCAGATCACATAGTTTCTTCTTCAGCTTTACGTTATCTTCTGCGAGCTAACACTCCGAGCCCTGCCATGCCATTCATCATCAAGCCAGTTAACAAAGGCACAAGCCTCATATCCCTGCCAATGTTAAATAGTATTCAGGATGAGCGGTGGCATTAACTGAAGTAAAATGACAAACTTAGCACTAACCTCTAAGGGGCAACTGAGAAACCGCCTGCCAATGTCGAATCCCTCCGTGCATACACGTCGAGCGGGAGTGTACCCATGCACACAACTCAGCTTTTGGTACTTCTCGGTGGCGCAAAACTCGGAGTCGAACTTGTGTTGTGGGAGTCTAGAGTCATGCTCTGGATCCATCGGCAGATCGCTTTCCTGGGGGGAGGGGTGTCATTCAGGACGGATTCTGCAAAGGAGCTTTACTTTGGACATGCTAAAAAAGAACGGGATAGATTGGAACCTGACAGGACGATTTAGATCCGTAGTACACCTGCCTTCTGATGACCTTAAGCAAGTGCTCGGCGACGACCGCCGTCGTGGCGGCGATATGAGCAGGAGCAGCCGCACCAAAACCATTAGCACCACTTGTCTGCATTCCCCCAATGTCAACGCCTGATACATCCATTTTGCATCATGCTTTTATATCGATATTTATTGCATTATGGGCTATTATTACACATTATGTCACAATACTTATGCCTATTCTCTCTTATTTTACAAGGTTTACATGAAGAGGGGGAATGCCGGTAGCTGGAATTCTGGGCTAGAAAAGGAGCAAATATTAGAGACCTATTCTACACATCTCCAAAAGTCCTGAAACTCCATGGGAATTATTTTCAGAATATATAAAAAATATTGGGCGAAAGAAGTACCAGAGGGGGGACACCCACCGTCCACGAGGGTGGGGGGCGCGCCCTACCCCCCTGGGCGCGCCCCCTTCCTCGTGGGCCCCCTGGTGGCCCTCCAATGCCCATCTTTGGCTATATGGAGTCTTTCATCGAGGAAAAAATCATAAGAAAGCTCACGGGACGAAACTCCGCCGCCACGAGGAGGAACCTTGGCGGAACCAATCTAGGGATCCGGCGGAGCTGTTCTGCCGGGGAAACTTCCCTCCGGGAGGGGGAAACCATCACCATCGTCATCACCAACGATCCTCTCATCAGGAGGGGGTCAATCTCCATCAACATCTTCACCAACACCATCTCATCTCAAAACCTAGTTCATCTCTTGTATGCAATCTTTGTATCCAAACCTCAGATTGGTACCTGTGGGTTGCTAGTAGTGTTGATTACTCCTTGTAGTTGATGCTAGTTGGTTTTCTTGGTGGAAGATCATATGTTCAGATCCATTATGCATATTAATACCCCTCTGATTATGAACATGAATATGCTTTGTGAGTAGTTACATTTGTTCCTGAGGACATGGGAGAAGTCTTGCTATAAGTAGTCATGTGAATTTGGTATTCGTTCGATATTTTGATGAGATGTATGTTATCATCCCTCTAGTGGTGTCATGTGAACGTCGACTACATGACACTTCACCATTGTTTGGGCCTAGAGGGAGGCATTGGGAAGTAATAAGTATATGATGGGTTGCTAGAGTGATAGAAGCTTAAACCCTAGTTTATGTGTTGCTTCATAAGGGGCTGATTTGGATCCATATGTTTCATGCTATGGTTAGGTTTACCTTAATACTTCTGTTGTAGTTGCGGATTCTTGGAATGGGGGTTAATCATAAGTGGGGTGCTTGTCCAAGTAAGGACAGTACCCAAGCACCAGTCCACCCACATATCAAATTATCAAAGTACCGAACGCGAATCATATGAATGTGATGAAAACTAGCTTGACGATAATTCCCATGTGTCCTCGGGAGAGCTTTCCTTCATATAAGAGTTTTTCCAGGATTATCCTTTGCTACAAAAAGGATCGAGCCATCTTGCTGCACCTTATTTATTTTTATTACTTGCTACTCGTTACAAATTATCATATCACAAAACTATCTGTTACCGATAATTTCAGTGCTTGCAGAGTATACCTTACTGAAAATTGCTTATCATTTCCTTCTTCTCCTCATTGGGTTCGACACTCTTACTTATCGAAAAGGCTACAATAGATCCCGTACACTTGTGGGTCATCAGCACCACGCGAGGGAATTTGGAGGCTATGTAGGGATTTGGGGGAAATGGGGAAACTATGGGGACAAGCTAACGGTCGGGAACTACTTATGGCACTATATGTTGTATACGACAGACTATTTATACATGTCGTTTGTGTTAGGTATTACAACGTCACACATGATTTCCGCACCAAACCATGTGACAAGACACCGTAGGTTAGATATGGTTGCCGTTACATAACCGTATGTGATGTACTACCCTGTCCATATAATTGAGTTACAATGATAGCGTGTAAACAGACGCTCTGCGGATATCCATCAAAAAACAACAACCAATCTGCATATAGAGATGGCGGCGGCGGGCTAGGCAGCGGCTACCGAAGAAGAGGTCAATCCTCGGTCGGTGGGCAGTGGCGGCATCATAGGAGGTCAATCCTCGGTCTGCGGCGGGAGATAGGAGGAGCTCAACCATCAAGGTCGGCGGCGGCGTGATTCGAGCACATCCATCACGGTCGGTGGCGGGATAGTGGAGGTCGAACTTCAGGCAGCAGCCGCACTAAGCTTTCCTCCTTGACCCTGCTGTCTCGACATGCTGCCGCATCATGCTTCTCTGTCTGCTGGGTGGAGGTCGCCGCGCGACTAATTAATTAAGGTATTCTTTTCGTGAGTGGCTTAATTAAGGTATTTAATTCCTAAGGGTAGTGTTGTACTAGTACTTTTCATGTAAATTGACTGGCCATTAATTTTTGTCATTGCACGTCTGGATAACAAGATGGAGCGCCCTCAATAATTATGAAAATAAAACCTTGTGATTTATGCACGCATCTTCGGGCAGCAGTTAATCCATGTATTAATGTTGTTGTTTTGTTTTTAATTACCACTCGTGTGGTGCAGATGGAACGATCTCGATGGATGAAGAATTGGAAAACCGCAGATTTTATCAGTGGAATGACAGAGTTCATGAATTTGGCTGAAAGTACAAAGAGGAGAATTGGTGATGCGGATTACGTCATGTGTCCATGTACTGATTGTGCCAATACAGAGTCACATGAAGTTGCAGATGTCTAGTTACACTTAGTCTCTAGGGGATTCATGGATGGATATACACATTGCACCAGAGACGATGAAGAGGAGGTCATGGATGAAGATACCCAGGGCTGCGAGATGCCAAACCCCGATCAGTGTCACATGGATGTTGAATCTAACATCGGGGCAGAGGCGTCAAGCTACCAATGGAACACCGGAAAGCCGAAATGCCCACTTGAAAACCAAGACGTCGACGCAGATGACGACGATCTTGATATGCCTGATTTTGCTGCTATGATTGCAGATTTCGAGGGCCCAAAAAAGGATATGATTGGGTACAAGCATCTGCCAACCATTGATGCGGACTCCAAGAAAGAATTGTATCTAGGTTGCAAAAAGAAATATTCCAAGTTGAGTGCCACCCTGGCGCTTCTCAGATGTAAAGTAGCAAATGATCTATCAAACAAGGGCTTCACTGAGATGTTAGGTCTTTTCAAAGAAATTCTTCCGGAAGATAATGTGCTCCCTAGAAGCACGAATGAAGCAAAGAAAATTGTTTGCCCATTGGAACTTGAAGTACATAAGATACACTCTTGTGTGAATGATCGTATATTATACCATGGTGAGTACAAAGATTTGCATGCATGTCCCATAGGAAAGCATGCACGATACAAGCGCGGGAGAGCAAATGAAAATTACAATTTGGACGACAAGATCAAGACAGGAATCCTGTTCAAGGTTGTTTGGTACTTGCATTTAATTCCAAGGTTGAGGCATGTGTTTGCAAACCCTAGAGAGGCAAAGAGGTTGCGGTGGCATCATGATGAGCGAATTGCGTATAAGTTTATGAGGCACCCAAAAGATGGGACTCAGTGGGAATTAATCGACAACAAGTTTGAAGGCTTTGCCAAGGATCCTAGAAGTGTAAGGCTCGGGGAGTGTATTGACGGGATGAATCCTTTTGGCGATATGAGCACCAATCACAGCACATGGCCGGTGCTTCTGTGCATATATAACCTAGCTCCTTGGTTGTGTATGAAGAAAAAATACATTATGATGTTAATGATTATCCAAGGCCCGAAGCAACCTGGAAATGACATCGACATTTACTTTCAGCTACTAGTTGAAGAACTGCTGACAGTGTGGATAGATGCGCCTGCTGTAAAATGTTATGATGCTTACAGAAAGGAGATTTTTGATCTACATGTGATGCTGGTGCACACCATTCAAGATATGCCGGCATTAGGCAACACATCGGGGCAGAAAACAAAGGGAGATGTAGGGTGTGTCACATGCGTGGATAGGACAGCTAGCAGAAGACTTCCCAACTCGCACAAAACCGTGTATTTGCGTCATCGTAGGTTCTTATGGAAAAATCACCCATACCGAAAGATGAAAGCTGAATTTGATGGTACGACAGAGGCAGGTGTGGGCCCAAAACCCTATGAACGGGAGGTGGTCCACAAAATGGCTAAAAAATAATGTTGTGCTTAGCAAGAACCACCCTTTGACGGTGAAACAAACACCAAAGGGTCAAGTGTTTACGAATAAATTAGTGTTCTGGAAATTACCTTATGGGGAGATTCTACGTGTACGTCACTGCATCGATGTCATGCACGTAGAGAAGAACATCTGTGAAAGCATCCTTGGTACTATGCTCAAGATTAAAGGCAAAAGAAAGGGTGGTGACGGTTCACGTCTCGATATGCTTGTTGATCAATCAAAATGCAAGAGTGAAGCAGAAGATGATGGCAAATTCATCAAAGCTCGCTAGAGTTACAATTTCAGTATAAAAGAAGCAACACAATTCTTCAACTATTTGTTGTCAGTTAAGACACCCTCTTCCTACTGTGCAAGCATAAGAAGTCTCATGGATGTGAGCTCCGTTATAATGAAGTTGGGACACATGAAGTCACATGATTGCCACGTAATGTTGACACAAATCCTCCCGGTGGCCATCAGGAATCTGATGGATAAAGATATAAGAAACACACTCATTGACCTCTATGATTTCATGTAGCAACCTGACCCAAATGGATCAAAGTCTCTGTGCTTAAGTACTTGAGGAATTATAACAGAGTTCAATCACACAGTTTATTACATCGAGATCCTCAAAAAAGTATTTATTACAATAATGTGGCCAAAGGCCATCTAAATAAAAATAACTACGGAAGCATCAAAGGTAATTGAGTCCATCCAACTACACGGCAAACTGAGTGCAGAACAATGACCTATCGCACCTTTAATCCTCATCGAAGAAGTCTGCAACATGAGACGTTGCAGCCGTGTAGGTCAGTGCATGGAATATGCTGGCAATTTCACACCATAGAATAATAATGAAAGAGACTATCTCTATATGCAAATTTAGCTGGTGGAGGCTCTAAGTTTAATTTTTGCATAAAGCAAATTTTACCCTACAACAAAGGAATATTTTTTATTACTACTAAGTTAAAATGCCATTATTGAGAAGGGTCCTCCAACTCAATCCCAAAATCCCCAAGTTATTAGTAACCCAATAATTTCATTAAAAGAGTGATGAGATCAACCAATAATTCACTTCTAGATACTCAAGTTGTCCATAAACGGGGACACGGCTAATCATGATTAGTTTGTACACTCTGCAGAGGTTTGTGCACTTTTCCCCACAAGACTTGACCACCTCCATGATCGTAAGATCGAGACATAGCCTTTCAGAAGCGTTTCCCCTTAACCCTGGGTAGACCGGTACACCTACTTTCCCCTACATCAGCTAGTGTACCACGAAAAGAGGTCACACAACTTACTCAACTATGCTAGAGCCCATAATGGCTTGTGGTTGCACACATAAGTTTCTATTCATGAAGTGTTGTATGATCCCTTTGAGCCTGGGTGGTGGACCGAGGGTAATCACACGGGTACTCCGGGATTCCCCTTGGGCAAGCACTGGTTACTCCAGGTGCCCCAAACAATCCACCCAGATATGTATTAAAGTTGCCACCTAAAGGTGTCCCAAAATTATTATATCTCGCAACTTGCATGGATCACACGTACCAATCTCCGTCTACGAGCATGGCTAAGCAATATATGACATAACGAATATTCCCTGGGTGATCAAAGGTCATAGGATCCTACCACATGAACTACATAGTATAACCACATGTTCCCAATCCTACTCATGCAATCTTTGAGGGTTAAACTAATGCATAGTAAAAACTGGGTATTGAAAAGTATGATCAAGTGTGAACTTGCCTTGCTGACGTTCGTTGAACTCTAAAGATTCGTAGTAGCAAGCTTCGCAATTCGGATGATCTAGCGTAAGCAAGCAATAACATATATAAGCATACAAGCAAAGAATAAAAAGAAAACGAATGAAAGACTTCGAAAAACTCCAAAAACAACCACATAAAGTTTCTGCACAGAAAGTAATCTTTACAACAGCAAAAATAAATGGTTTCGGTTTTAAAACAAAGTACACGTCATGAGCTTCGATTTGCAAAAAAGAATCACCTAAAATAGAGTTACGAAACTCAAGTTATGGCCTAACAAAGTTTGAATTCAGATCTGTTTGAATTCAAATTTTAAAATTTTCAAAAATATTTTTCGTTTGGTTCTCTGGATAGAGGATAACTTTTTGAACTAGTAGGAAAAAGAATCAACTAAATCGGATCTGTAGATTAAAAGATATACTAGAAAGAAGATTTGGTAAAGAATCCGAGATTGGAAAAATACTGGAAAAAGAAAACAATTTCGGCCAGATACCAAGTGGCGCTCTCTGATTGGCTGGCTGAGTGCTCACCGGACTTGTCGCCGGCGATGAGGAAGACAGAGGTACGGAGAAGTATGAGTGGCGAACAGTGGAGAGGGGTTCTCTATGAAGACGATGGAGTAGGACACGGAGACGAACTCGTTCTGTACGCGCACCACAGGCTCGCTGGAATCCTTCCGACGGCGGTGGAACTTGACCTCGTCGGCGAAGTGATCCCGCTGTGGAATCGAGAGGTTTAACGGCTCAGAGATATTCACACGATCAAAACTCATCCATAGGAATAAGTGGAGGGGTGAAAGGCTCACTAGAGGCAGTGCTATCTTCGTTGGAAACGACAACAAATGACGAACTCCGGCACGGAATTTCTCACATAGGAGAACAAGGAAGATAGGGGTTTCGGACTTGGGAAATGGAGGGATATGTTGTGCCTTTCGTGGTCTTATTTATAGGGGAAGAGGGAGCCAGCACAGGGATATCAAGGGAGATCAATGTCGCCATTAATGGTTGACTATGAATGTACATTTCACGATTCCATTCGTCGAATTAAAGCAATAATGTCTAGTTTTGACTCCTTGAATGGATTCGTCATAATGTCCTCCGTATTTTTTGTGAAGACACCAGAGTGAAACGGTCAGGGAATTGAGTGTGAGGAGTTAAGGAAGAGGTGGAGGTGTCCATGGAGTTTGGTTCTGTAGTATGTGTACATGATCCTGAGATGGAAGACGACCGTGAGGAAGGCTGGGCCTCACTTGGGACTTGGCTGCCCATGTTTTTTTAAAACATTTTTTACAACAGCATTAAAACAACAAAAGACAAATGAAAATAAGTCTAAGAATTCCCAGAAAATTCACTTAGTAATATGGTCTTATATATGACCTTGTGAACTTTTATTCGGCCTAAAATGCAAGTTTTCAAAAATAAACTTTTTCCTATGCTAATAAAATAAATTGCAAATAAAACCCAACAAATATAGTTTGGTTCCAACTTCAATTTCCAATATTTCCTTTCTGCTTTTGAAGAAGTCCTTTTATCTTATCTCTTTATTTTTATTTTTGAAATAGTGGAAATGAATTTTTGTGTAACCAAATTTGATCCAAATCCCAACTTTGAAATTATCAAAACTGGTTTGGGGGAACTTCCAACTCTCTCTTTTGGTCCTTGAGTTGCTCAAAGTTCCTTGGATCAAAATTCAAATAAAACAAATAGAGGCAAAAATGCATAAATCATGGATGCATATGAATGATCTATTTATAAACATCCAAATGGAAAATTGGAATGTTACAAACCTACCCCCCTTAAGATGAATCTCGCCCTCGAGATTCGGGTTGGGTAGCAAAAAGGTGTGGGTGGTCCTGTCAAAGATCTTCTTCTCGTTCCCAGGTGGCTTCTTCCTCATTATGATGACTCCACTGAACCTTGCAAAACTTGATGACCTTGCTGCGGGTAACCCTGCTTGCAGTCTCAAGAATCTAGACGGGCTTCTCCTCATAGGTCAGATCACTATCCAACTGGATCGCTTCCAGGGGTACTGTATCTCTCAAAGGAATATTGGCCATCTCTGCATGGCACATCTTCAACTAGGAAACGTGAAACACATCATGAACTCCTGACAAGGCTTCGTGTAATTCTAACTTGTAGGCAACTTCACCCATGCATTCTAAAACTCTGTATGGCCCCACAAACCGTGGTGCTAACTTTCCTTTGACTCCAAATCATTTAACTCCTCGAAGTGGCGACACGCGAAGACATGCTCTGTCTCCAACTTCATAAGTTACTTCCTTGCGTTTAGTATCAGCATAACTCTTCTGCCTGGATTGGGCTACCTTGAGTGTGTCACGGATCAACTTAACTTTCTCCTTTGAATCTCTAATAAGGTCGGGACCAAATAATTTACGGTCTCCAACTCCATCCCACATCAATCGTGTCCTGCACCTTCTTCCGTCGAAAGCTTCAAAAGGGGCCATCTGCAAACTAGCTTGATAGCTGTTGTTATATGAGAACTCTGCGTCAGGCAAATTATCATCCCAACTAGATCCATAATCTAGCGCACAAGCTCTCAACATGTCCTCTAGAATTCTGATTGACTCTCTCGGTCTGCCCATCTATCCGTGGATGAAAAGCTGTAGTGAACTCCAGCCTGGTACCCAAAGTTTCGTGTAACTGATGCCAAAACTTTGAGGTAAATTGTGTTCCTCTATCTGATACAGTGGTCCTCGGAACTCCATGTAGACATACGATCCTGGTCATGTATACCTTGGCCAACTTAGCACTTGTATATGTGGTTTTCACGTAGATGAAGTGAGCTACCTTGGTCAAGCGATCAACTATACCCCATATAGAATCATATCCTGAATGAGTCCTGGGTAATCCGGTGATAAAGTCCATGCCAAGCTTATCCCATTTCCAATCAGGTATCGGCAAGGGCTGAAGTAATCCTGCTGGTTTCTGATGCTCTGCCTTAACCCTCTCACACACGTCGCACCCTGCGACATACTCGGCAATATCCTTCTTCATACCTGACGGTGTCCTAGACTAGGGGGTACTCACCACGTTGTCTCCCGATCTGTTAGATTAGGCCAAGGACCCCCATGGCCGTATACTCATGGGCCAGTTCGGACAACTGCCGCATACATGGAAGATCCACAAGACTTGGTGATCAAGACAAGAACTCCTCCCCGCCAGCGTATTCGGCTAGGACTCTTGTTATCCTAGGCCTCTGGTGCATTATATAAACCGAGGCCAGGCTAGTCAATAGACATATACAGACAATCATACCATAGGCTAGCTTCTAGGGTTTAGCCTCTCCGATCTCGTGGTAGATCAACTCTTGTAATACCCATAACATCAAGAATAAATCAAGCAGGACGTAGGGTTTTACCTCCATCAAGAGGGCCCGAACCTGGGTAAAACATCGTGTCCCCTGCCTCTTGTTACCATCCGCCTTAGACGCACAGTTCGGGACCCCCTACCCGAGATCCGCCGGTTTTGACACCGACATTGGTGCTTTCATTGAGAGTTCCACTGTGTGTTCGGCAAAAGATTGATGGCTCACCTGTAGATCAACTGCGACTTCGGCATCTTCGTCACCAGCTCGATTGGTCACCTTGGTTCCACCAAGGACTACGCCCTACTTCCGATCGTCATGTACGGATGAGGGCCTTTATAAACATCAACTCTGATCTCTATCAAGATCATGGAGGAATCATCCAGGAAGTCCGGGGGCTCAACATCAACACTGCCCTCGGGCGACCGTGCTATTTTTCTGGACAGCGAACTCGTATACACCGCCACAGCCTCCTCAAGTATTGTTTTAACGATTGCTTTGGCGGAATTGTGCAGAATTGAGTCTAAAACAACCCTGGAAAAATTCGTCGAGTTCCGATGGAGGAATCTCTGGCAATCCGCGATATACCGGAGCCCTATCAAATCTAGACGAAAATCTCGAGGAGTTTCGGGCGTGGTGTCCAGCTTCTAGCTCGGACGTCCTTTCGAAGATCCAACCGTTGATATGCTGCGGAATTCCAATATCTACCACCCCTTAAAATTTTAGCTCGATCCGACCGTCTAAACTCCGGGAACCTTCCGATTAGTGCATCACTTTTCGGATCTCTTTTCTGCGTGAAAACGAATCCGACCCGAGTTCGTCTTTTTTATGAACGGGATTTCGGACATCCTTTTTGAAGGAAGTTTTGTATGGGGTATTGTGTTTTGTTTCCGAACACATCCCACTAACTAAGATCTTTTAAACATGATCTGCACCATCATGCTGGTGTCAAACTAGTCCGGCAATATTGCTCCACGGCTGCCTACCTGCGCTAGACGCATCGTCACTTTGTTGAGTCGAGCTCAACTTCTTCGGATCATCATCTCGGCAAGCCGAACAAGAGTTCGGCGTCGCAAAGGATAAATCATCACCAACATCGCCGCCCCACGGATTGCACGGAGCGGGCATACCGGCATCGCCGCACGGTCACTTCATCACGCCGGCATTGACCACGTCACGACCTGCATCAGCAGGGCCGCACTGTTGCTCCTTCAAGCCGATGTCCATCATGCCGACCTACTTCGACTCCTCGGCTGACATCGAGGATTCGACATCTCGGCTGGACCGGGGCTTCACCATCTCTTCATCAACCTACTCCGAAGACTTCAGCGTCATTAGCCGACCAGCTTCGTCACGTTAGCTGGACCGAGGGCTTTGCCTCCGCAAGCCAACCTTTGCCGGCATAGCCATGCCGTCGCTTTATCGCCCATCAGGCAATGGGTGTGCGGATCGAGTCCCAATTTTGGGAGTCACCTTTCTTTGGATTTCTACAACAAATAAACCAGGTGCTATTAATCCTAATAATTTTTGCTTGTTGGAGTTTATTTTTTCCAAGAAATTATTACTCTGGTTTGTTCCTATACACAGGTCTATCGAATGATGTCCGCACTAACGACGGTCGCGTGGTGGTTTGGTCAGTTTCCGTACATAGTCCGGCGAACGCCGCATCCAGAACTCGGACCGACCTGTGAATTCAGGCTTTGCCACACCTTTACCGCATCACGCCGATGCCCTGCATCGACATTGACTTTGGTGCCAGGACATATTTCTTTTATTACTCACTTTGCATAAATTATTTATTATTCAATGATTTTTTTATTATTATTACTATTATCTCCGGTTTGCACTACTTTTTGTGCACAGGAAAATGATCCAGCCGGACTATATCCTTTGGCGTCACCTCGGCTGGACGGGGGGCTTCGTCAACACTCCATTACCCCATGCTGGGGACTTCAGCATCACTCTGCCGGCCTGCATTGACCGTGCTATATCACCACTTCGGAGTGCCGAGCTCTTTGCTCCGCCACCTCGGGACCGGCTTGGGGGATGGAACCTTGTCCCGCATCAAGCTCGGACCACGTCGTCAATACCGAACACATTAACCAGCTAAGTTGCCTTCATGCTCCAAGTTTTAAATTTTTAACTTGTGTTCAGTTCGACCAAGCATTATACTTTTTTGGAAAAAAGTTGCTTGTAAAAAATTTCCTTGTCCAAACTTTGTTTGTGACGCTCAAATTCAAATACCCCGTTTATTTGGGGGCTTCCTTTATGAAGCTTTTCCTCTTGCATATGATTATACTTGTATGTCTTCGTTCCTTGTTCGTGTATTACGCCACAATATGCACCATATTGACTTAAGCGATTTGCAAGCTGGGTTGCCTGGCTCCTGTGCTTACCCCTACGTTCCCGATTGCTCGGCTAGGGAGTAAAGGGAGAACCTTTGCGATTGTCACGACCGGGTCCTCCGAGCTCTGACCTGAGACTTGGTGAAGCCGAAAGCTAGCACTCTTATTGTTTTCAATCATGATTGGCACACCACGGAATTCATGAGTACAAAAAATCTATTGCACAAGCCTCATAGTAATAATGAGCACCGAAGAAAGGCATCGGTGGATGTACTATTTTCTTCGAAGATGCTTCTTACACTTCGTCTGTAATATAGCATAAGTTCCCTGAGCGCGCTTTGCCTGTTACAGCCTTATGGCCTGGTTGCCTGGTTATCGGAAACACTGTTGATATTATCGACAGGTGGAGTACATAACACTTTTCGGTCTTGACCGAAGAGGGAGAAGCCGACGGTCGGTTAAGACGTGTTTAAAGTTCGGGTGAACAAAGATATGATATTAGTACTTCGGTACATACAATCATTATACATAAAATTCTTTTACCCAAGTCACTTGGGGGCTCTTAAATTTATATGAGTCGTTTTATAATAAGTGTTCTTCTTCTTAGTTATTGCAAAGTTTTTATTACTATTATTATTCATCACTCCTTTTTTCAACACGAGTGTGTGGTCACAAGCCGGGGAGCCTAATTTCTCTCTCAAAGCCGCTAGTGTATAGTTTGCTAAACTGGCCTAATGAGAAGTTCTCCGCCTTCGGGATAGGAGGTTGAAGCCATAGGCTGACCCGCTTGAAGTCTTGAGATAGGATGTGTCATGTTAAAGCACAACAGAAGCACTTTTTTTCTAAGACCAATTTTCGGATTGGCACCGAACACTTGATCTTATTCGGACGTCAAGTTTTTACTGACGTTTTTTGGTTTTCCAAGCTTATGGCACTTTTTAACTATTGGTGTGTTTTCGGCACAATTCTCGTAGTGCAACGCCGGACACCATTAGAGATTCAGCAAAAACATTCTCAGATATTGCTATATATGCATCGGTTTCGAATTGTGTCTTCGGTCAATAGTTGGGTTGCCCGGCTCCTGCACTTGCTTCCTACGTTATGCTTTGTTCGGCTAGGCATGCAAAGGGAGAACCACTGCGATTGTGCTTCCAGCTCACATGGTTAAGCACCTCAGTGGAGAAAGCCGAAAACTGACTGTCACAATAAGCGTAAACTGGTCAGTGATGGAGTCATGTACCTAGGGTAGGGTCACAGACCTGATCTAAGTACCCTGCCCAGGGACATCCTTAGAAGAGATCACCTTCCAGTCGACCTATGAGGGACTCACTCGACTGACTTGAAGGACTCGACCACGAAGACTCACTCGACCACCAGAAGGTCAAGAGGCACTCTGCACTGCAACGGTCTATAATTAAGTAGACTTTATGATAGTAAAGACACTTTATGTGGGGCGTTACCAGTAACGCCCCGGACTTAACGCACCTTAAACCCTCTCCTACGTGGGCTGGCTGGGGTCCTGGCGCACTCTATATAAGCCACCCCCCTCCACAGGTAGAAGGGTTCGGCACCCTATAATTCATATACACATAATCCACTCGACCGCCTCCGGGCTCCGAGACGTAGGGCTTTTACTTCCTCCGAGAAGGGCCTGAACTCGTACATCTCTTGTGCTTACAACCTCTCCATAGCTAGGACCTTGCCTCTCCATACCTACCCCCCACTCTATTGTCAGACTTAGAACCACGACAGTTGGCGCCCACCGTGGGGCAGGTGTTTTAGCGATTTTGTGGAGAAGTTGCGATTCTTCCGAGTACTTTCATCATGGTGGCTGATGGAGTTTTGGTCGAGGGCCGAGAGATCTGTCTCGGTGCTCTCACCTTCGTCGCAGACGACTCCGCCTGGCTCCAGGAGGCTCCACTCGACGTCTATGCGCTCCCCGTCCGCGGTGCGATGCATTTTCGCGCATGTGTCTGCGGCGTTCTGCTGCGGCAACCGTCGACCCCGTATCGGTCGACTCCCCCATCGGCCACCCTCCCGGTCTCCCGCCAGCGCAAGCGCTCGGGCCGGTCGAGGCTTCAGCGGTGGGTGAGGCACGCGGTGGCTCGCCAGACGGCCACCACCCAAGTTGCGGCAATCGAGCCCGACGAATCTCTTTACGGCCTGTTCGATTTGTCGACTGGCTCCGTAGAGACTGCATCCGAGTGCGATAGCAGTGATCCAGCGGCGGAAATGCTGATGGTCGACGGGCCCCGCAGTCCCCCTGGCTTCGCCCGTGATGGTGGGGCAGGCGACGGAGGCGACCCCGCACGAGACCACGAAGAGTACCAGCCCGAACCACTCGACTCTCTGCAAAGAGAGGAACTTCGCCGCAGGAACGTGGATGCCCTGCGTACTCCCATCGCAGGAGAAACCCCCGAGGCTCGCGCCTTGGAGGAGGCATGTTTGGCCAACTTGGCCGAATGCACTCGCCTGGAGAATCTTCAGCAAGCACTCGACGAGCGCGCACGGCAACGAGTTCCCGACACCAGTCGACGTCAACTCTTCCCGCCGACTCAGGTATATCGAATCCCAATCCAGAATTTAGCAGCTGCGACCCGTATTGCAGAGTCCATCCAGCCCTCTCAGTCGGAAGCTGGCAGAGGCTTGATGCAGATCAGGGATCTGCTCCGGGCAGCAGGAGATCAGAATTCGGCCGTGTCGCAGTCGCGCAACAGAATTCACAGTCGATCCGTCGCTGCGAATATGGTTCAGTCGGCTCACAGCCCCAGATCGCCTCCGCGGCATGAAGGGCGCGAGAATCAGCGAGACCAATATGGAGACCGACACGACCGAGATGACAGGCGTCGAGTGCCCAATTCCCCTCCGAGGGGTGGGTCTTACGCTCCTCGGCAGCAAGATGACAGACGTCAGCTCAGTGCGGGGCGAAGAGTTCCAGTCGACCCCAGAGAACCAGGCTTCGACGCGCGATCCATTATCGTGCAAGGCTTGGTCGACCGGAACAGAGCCCATCGAGGTGGACTCGACAGAGATGCGCCTATGAGCAGTCGAGTGCATGTTTCTGGTCCGGAATGTTTCAGCAGGGCTATCAGAGCCGCAATGATCCCTCCCAATTTCAGGTTGGCAACAGGAGTCAGCAAGTTCACTGGTGAGTCTAAGCCTGAAACTTGGCTTGAGGACTACCGAGTGGCGGTCCAGATTGGTGGTGGGAATGATGAGGTGGCCATGAAACATCTTCCCCTCATGTTGGAAGGTTCTGCCAGAGCATGGTTGACTCAGTTACCTCCTAGAAGCATTTACACTTGGGAAGATCTGTCCCGAGTGTTCGTCAGAACGTTTGAAGGAACTTGCAAGCGACCGGCTGGATTGACGGAGCTGCAAGTCTGCATGCAGAAGACCAATGAGACTCTCAGGGAGTATATTTAGAGGTGGATCACTTTGCACCATACTGTGGAGAATGTGTCTGATCATCAGGCAGTCTGCGCCTTCAAGGATGGTGTCAAGAACAGAGAATTGAGTTTGAAATTTGGTCGAACCGGTGACATGACCTTGAGTCAGATGATGGAAATTGCTACCAAGTACGCCAACGGCGAAGAAGAAGACCGACTCCGAAGCGGCAAGCACAAGCCGAGTCAGTCGGAGAAGGGAAACTCCAGTCGGAAACAGAAGTGGAAGGCTAAACCGGCAGCTCATGGAGAGGCTCTGGCCGTGACTCAGGGAAAGTTTAAGGGGAAACCAAAAGGATCCTGGAACCCTAAGAAGGTAAAGGATAAAGAAGGGAACGACGTGATGGATATGCCGTGCCACATCCACACGAAGAAAGACGAAGAGGGGAATATCATTTACCCAAAGCATACCACTCGCCAATGTCGACTCCTGATCCAGCAGTTTCAAGGAAAACAGTCTAAGGACAAGGAAAAGAAGTCGGACAAGGCCGAAGGCAAGGAGGACAGTGAGGAAGGATATCCGCATATCAACTCCACTCTGATGATCTTTGCAGATGCGGAAAGCAAGAGTCGATTGAAAGTCATTAACCGTGAGGTGAACATGGTTAGCCCAGCAAAAACAAATTATTTGAGATGGTCCCAAACACCCATCACATACGACCAATCTGATCATCCGACTCATATTGCCACCCCTGGGAGGCAAGCTTTGGTGGTCGATCCAGTTGTCGAAGGCACTCGACTGACAAAGGTGCTGATGGACGGTGGTAGCGAGCTGAATTTGTTGTATGCAGACACACTGAAAGGAATGGGCATTCCGATGTCCCGACTGAGCACCAGTAACATGAGCTTTCATGGAGTTATACCAGGGAAGAAAGCCGAGTCACTCGGCCAAATAGCTCTGGACGTGGTGTTTGGTGATTCGAAACATTTTCGCAAAGAGAAGTTGACGTTTGAGGTCGTGGATTTTCAGAGTGCATATCATGCCATTTTGGGGAGACCAGCTTATGCACGGTTCATGGCTCGACCATGTTACGTGTACCTCAAATTGAAGATGCCCGGCCCCAAAGGAGTGATCACTGTCACCGGTGATCGGAAAAAGGCAGAAGAGTGCTTTCAGAAGGGCTCAAAGATTGCTGATTCCCAGGTGACAGCGGTCGAGTTCGAAGAATACAAGCAAAACGCAGATCCGAGTGACTTGCTGCGATCCAAGAAACCCGCCACAGAATCTGCATTTCAGTCGTCCGGTGAGACGAAGCCTGTTCACATTCACCCGACCGACCCCGATGCAGCTCCGACCCACATCTCCACAACACTCGACCCGAAATAGGAAGAAGCGCTCATCCAGTTCCTCCGTGAGAACTGGGACATTTTTGCATGGAAGCCCGCTGACATGCCAGGTGTTCCCAGGGGACTGGCTGAGCATCGCCTAAGAGTCGACTCATCTGCAAAACCAGTCAAAGAGCATCTTCGGCGGTCCGCCGTCCAGAAGAGAAAAGCCATTGGTGAGGAAGTGGCTCGACTGTTGGCGGCAGGATTTATCCGAGAGATATACCACTCCGAGTGGCTCGCTAATGTCGTCATGGTTCCTAAGAAGGACAAATCACTCCGAATGTGCATTGATTTCAAGCACATCAACCGGGCCTGCCCGAAAGATCATTTTCCTCTCCCTCGCATAGATCAAATTGTTTACTTGACCGCGGGATGCGAGAGATTGTCTTTTCTAGACGCCTACTCCGGGTACCACCAGATCCGTCTGTACGGACCCGACGAGGTAAAAACAGCTTTCATCACTCCATTCGGGTGCTTCTGCTATATCACCATGCCGTTCGGCCTCAAGAATGCCGGAGCCACATTTATGTGAATGATTCAGAAGTGTCTACTCACTCAAATCAGTCGGAATGTGGAAGCGTATATAGATGATATCGTCGTCAAGTCACGAAAAGGTTCCGACCTGCTCGCTGACCTCGCTGAAACATTTGCCAACCTCAGAAGGTATGATATCAAGCTCAATCCATCAAAGTGCACATTCGGATTTCCTGGTGGCAAGTTACTCGGCTTTCTCGTTTCCGAGCGAGGGATCGATGCTAATCCAGAGAAGATCGGCACTATTCTCCGAATGAAATGCCCTGTGCGAGTGCACGATGTCCAAAAGCTTACTGGATGCTTGGCCGCATTAAGTCGGTTCATCTCACGACTCGGTGAAAAGGCATTGCCTCTTTACCGACTGATGAAGAAGGCAGACAAGTTCGAGTGGACTCCAGAAGCTGATGCAGCGTTTGCCGAGCTAAAAGCTCTGCTCTCCACCCAGCCGGTGCTTGCTGCTCCAATCAGCAAAGAGCCTCTGTTGCTTTATATCGCAGCCACAGGACAAAAAGCTTTCAAAGTTCAGCGCCCAGTGTATCATTTGTCTGAAGTCTTGACTCCATCCAAGCAAAGATATCCTCATTATCAGAAGCTTGTGTATGGAATATACATGACCACAAAGAAGGTTGCTCATTATTTCTCTGATCATTCCATCACAGTCGTCAGCGACGCTCCACTACGAGAGATTTTGCACAACAGAGATGCAACTGGTCGAGTGGCTAAATGGGCGATTGAACTTCTTCCCCTTGATATCAAGTTTGAGGCAAAGAAAGCCATTAAGTCCCATGCAATAGCAGATTTCCTCGCCGAATGGATTGAACAGCAGCAGCCAACTGAAGTTCACTCGGAGCATTGGACCATGTTTTTTGATGGCTCTAAGATGTTGAATGGTTCCGGTGCTGGGGTTGTCCTAGTTTCCCCCAGAGGAGATAAGCTCAGATATGTGCTCCAGATTCACTTTGATTCCTCCAACAATGAGGCAGAGTATGAGGCCCTCTTATACGGATTGCGCATGGCCATTTCACTCGGCGTCCGTCGCCTGATGGTCTATGGCGACTCGGATTTAGTGGTCAACCAAGTGATGAAGGAGTGGGACGTGAGAAGCCCAGCCATGACTGGATACTGCAGTGCAGTGAGGAAGCTGGAAAAGAAGTTCGAGGGGTTGGAGCTCCATCATATACCCCGACTGAAAAATCAAGCAGCTGATGATCTAGCAAAGATAGGTTCCAAGAGAGGAGCCATTCCGAGTGGTGTGTTCTTGGAGCATATACGCACTCCGTCAGTCAAAGAAGATCCTTTCACCGAAGAAGCTCCACAGCCCAAGAGTGCCACAGATCCGACTGAGGTTGAAGTCCCAGCAGTAGTCGACTTGGTCATGGAGGTCTTGGTGGTCATTCTCGACTGGACAGTTCCGTATATCGCGTATATCCTGAGAAAAGGGCTCCCGGAGGATGAGGAAGAGGCTCGACAGATCGTCCGTCGATCTAAAGCCTTTACCGTAATCAAAGGATAGCTATATAGAGAAAGCGCGACTGGAGTTGGTCAGAAGTGCATAACACCAGAAGAAGGTCGAATCATCCTCAATGATATCCACTCGGGAACCTGTGGTCATCATGCGTCCTCTCGGACCATCGTGGCCAAAGCATACCGAGCCGGATTTTACTGGCTAAAGGCGAATGAGATGGCAAAGGAGATAGTGGATAAGTGCGAGGGATGTCAGTTCTACTCTAATATGTCGCACAAGCCTGCATCAGCTCTGAAGACCATTCCACTCGTCTGGCCTTTCGCAGTATGGGGGCTGGACATGGTCGGTCCTTTGAGAACAGGGCGAAGTGGCTTCACGCATGTACTGGTGGCAGTCGACAAGTTCACCAAGTGGATTGAGGCTAAACCAATCAAGAACCTTGACGCCGGTGCTGCTGTTAGCTTCATCAGGGAACTGATATTCAGATATGGAGTCCCGCACAGCATCATTACGGATAATGGGTCGAACTTTGACTCGGAAGAATTCAGGGATTTCTGCAACTCTCAAGGCACACAAGTCGACTACGCTTCAGTCGCCCATCTGCAGTCGAATGGACAAGCAGAGCGAGCCAATGGTCTGATTCTCAAGGGATTGAAACCCCGACTGATGCGTGATCTCAAGCATGCAGCTGGAGCTTGGGTCGACGAACTTCCCTCGGTGCTTTGGGGACTGCGGACCACACCTAATCGGTCGACCGGAA
This sequence comes from Triticum aestivum, assembly GCF_018294505.1. NCBI lineage: Eukaryota > Viridiplantae > Streptophyta > Magnoliopsida > Poales > Poaceae > Triticum > Triticum aestivum. The sequence continues at coordinate 149,736,348 of NC_057806.1, forward strand.
GAACTCCATTCTTCTTGGTCTACGGAGCTGAAGCAGTCTTGCTGAGTGATCTTCTCCACAATGCTCCTCGAGTTGAGATCTACAACGAAGCAGAAGCTGAACAAGCGCGGCAGGACGCAGTCGACCTTTTAGAGGAAGAAAGGGAGATGGCTCTGATCCGATCGACCATCTACCAACAAGATTTGCATCGTTTCCACGCCAGAAATGTGAGAGGTCGAGCCTTCCAGGAAGGAGATTTAGTTCTCCGAGTGGATCAGAAGAAACCACACAAGCTTGCTCCTTCTTGGGAAGGACCCTTCATCGTCACCAAAGTTCTCCACAACGGGGCATACCGTCTTTACAACGTCGAACATAATATCGACGAGCCCCGAGCTTGGAACGCGGAACTACTCCGCCCATTTTACACTTAAGTTTATCACTCGGATGAGTTGCAATAAAGTACTCCTGTAGTTCATGGATTTCAAAATAATAGTGTCATAGTTCCTCCATAATTTTTGTCACTTTTTATTTTTGTCCAATAAAATTTTCCCCTCAGTGGGTGACTTAGCCACGAATCTGTTTCGCCTAAGTTTGTAAAAATCCTTACCGAGTGGTGAGCCAGACTCCCACTCGGAGGCTTAGCTGCGAATCCGTTTCGCCTAAGATTAAATAAAATCCTACCGAGTGGTAAGCCAGACTTCCACTCGGAGGCTTAGCTGCAGTCCAAGGACTCGCCTAAGTTATAAAAATCCTACCGAGTGGTAAGCCAGACTTCCACTCGGAGGCTTAGCTGCAGCCCAGTGCTCGCCTAAGATATAAAAATCCTACCGAGTGAAGAGCAAACCTCTCACTCGGGGGCTTAGCTGCAGTCCAAGGACTCGCCTAAGTTACCAAAATCCTACCGAGTGGTAAGCCATACTTCCACTCGGAGGCTTAGCTGCAGTCCAAGTACTCGCCTAAGTCATCAAAATCCTACCGAGTGAAGAGCAAACCTCTCACTCGGGGGCTTAGCTGCAGCCCAGTGCTCGCCTAAGATATAAAAAATCCTACCGAGTGAAGAGCAAACCTCTCACTCGGGGGCTTAGCTGCAGCCCAGTGCTCACCTAAGATATAAAAAATTCTACCGAGTGAAGAGCAAACCTCTCACTCGGGGGCTTAGCTGCAGCCCAGTGCTCGCCTAAGATATAAAAATCCTACCGAGTGAAGAGCAAACCTCTCACTCGGGGGCTTAGCTGCAGCCCAGTGCTCGCCTAAGATATAGAAATCCTACCGAGTGAAGAGCAAACCTCTCACTCGGGAGGCTTAGCTGCAGCCCAGCGCTCGCCTAAGTGGATTAAGGAATAAGTCGACTGCAGTGAGCGTCTTGCTTTGAACCTGCAAAAGACATTTCGAGCCAAAAGCAATCATATTCAAACACCAAATTCAAGTTCAGATCGATACCTAAAGGAACCAAAAGTGCTCAGGCGCTAAGCCTGTTAAGGTTTATCGGTTACAACTCCACTCGGCATACTGAGGCAAATTTAAAGCGTCAAGCTTAGAAGAAGCTTTTTACCCCTCCTGTGGAGGGCTGGAAGGTGCAACAAACTCATCGAGATCAATTCCATCTGCGATCCGAGTAGCGGCAGCAAGGAAAGTTTCCATAAAGGACCTGAAGTCGTGTTTCTTAGTGTTGGCCACTCGGAGGGCAGCCAGCTTGTCTTCTCGCGCATCTTTGCAGTGGACTCGGGCCAGACACAGAGCAACATCTGCACCGCACCGAGCCGAGGACTTTTTCCACTCCTGCACTCGACCAGGGACAGCGTTCAAACGAGCCATCAGCGACTCGAGGTCGTTCTGGAGTGTCTCCCCGGGCCAGAGCGTTGAGTCGATGCGAGATGTGGCGACCTTCAGCCTTGCAAGATAGTCCACGACAGCTGCAACACGGGACTCCAGTCGGAAAACATTCATGGCAACTTCGTCGTTCACCGGAGAATTGATGGGGTCAAGGTTTGGTTCCAGTCGGCTAGTCTCTTCTTCAAAGTTTTGACAAAATTCTGCAAGGACGATCACGGAGTCAAAGCAATGGTCGAATGAAAAAAAACACAGTTGAAAGTGATTGTTGAAGGTTTACCTTCAAGCATAAGAAACAGCTTCTTGGCAAGACCACTCAGGAAGGCCTCCAGATCATTTTTCTTCTCAAGAGCAGCTTTCAGATTGGTATTTTCTTGTTCAAGCTTGGTAACTGAAGATAACTTCTCGTCGGCAAGCTTGATCCTCTCAGCTAGTTCAAGGTCTTTTTTCCTTTGGGCCTCCCTCACCTTACCTGCAAGTTACAGCAAGATCAGATTTTGAAACAAATGAAGGGAAAAAGCAGTCGTCGAGGTCTCACCAAACATACCTTCGGTCTCCTCATTTGCCTTCGTCAGATTCTCCTGAACCAGCTTCAAATTCAGCTCGAGCTGAATGTGCTTGTTTTCCAGTTCAGTGTAGCGAGCCGCAAGGTCACAGGAGTTCTGCGAAGAACCAATCGACTAAATGTCAAAGATAATTCACTTCCGAGTGGAAAAGGAAAAATCACGCGTTTCTAAGACTACAGCCGAATCCAAGCATTCGACCGTAGTCTCGGGGACTACACCCAGTGGGTGCACTCAGCATGCCCCCACTAATCCTATTGAAGACAGAGTCGACCAGTCGACCGGTTTGCGAAATCCAGTCGCCATCGTCGAATGACGGAGAGACTGAAATTATAAAGCCTAAGGCCGACTGCCAGCAGTCGACCTTAGCCTTGGGGACTACACCCAGTGGGTGCACTCAGCGTGCCCCCACTAATCCTATTGAAGACAGAGTCGACCAGTCGACCTCAAAAAAAAACAAGATGTATTCTTTAAGACTGTAAACGACTGCCAGCAGTCGACCACAGTCTCGGGGACTACACCCAGTGGGTGCACTCAGCGTGCCCCCACCGGTTTGCGAAATCCATTCGCCGTAGTCGAATGACGGAGAGACTGAAATTATAAAGCCTAAGGCCGACTGCCAGCAGTCGACCTTAGCCTTGGGGACTACACCCAGCGGGTGCACTCTGCGTGCCCCTGCTAACACGGAGTTTAAATCGACACACCCATTGGGTGACTACTATAAATTCTGGAAAGAAAAGTTTTTTGATAGCATATCCTAACAGAACAAGTGGTGGTCGACTGACCTGAACATTCCTTTGAAGGGCGGAACTGGCGTCGTAAGCTGCCTGGCTCGCATCCCGGATGGTCTTCAACTGTTCCATCATGATACCTGCCTGGCGTATCGCCTCCTTCGCGGCGCCAGCTTGGTCTTCTGGGACGTGGTGCGTCGTGAAGAGGGAGGGTTGCGGAGCACTCGTCAGCGGATCTGCGAAGGACACAATGTGTCGAGTGGTGTTCTCCTCCTCCGTGACCAGAGTCTCAGGCACCATCACATCCTGGGGCACCCTGCTGGCAGACGCTTTCCTCCTCATTCTGTGCTTCAGCGGTTCCTCATATTCATCATCATCAGGGAGAGTGATAACAACATTGGATGGAGCTACAGAAAAGAATCAGAATTAGAGATCATGAGTCAGTCGACTAGAAACGGGGTTAAGAGTATAGTACCAGGTTTTGAGGTTGCTGCGTCCTCCATCTCATGATCGTCAGCCCGGGCTGAGGTCTCAGAAGTAGCAGCACTGCAACTCCAAAGAGTCAGTCGACTAACTCCAGCGCCAACCAGAGATAAAGTTCACGCAAAACAAGAAGACTTAAGCAACATGATTACCCTGATATGGTGGGGATGGACACCTTCATCTTCGGCAGGTGCTTGGTCGGCTTTGACGGGGCCGCCCTGGGCTGCTTCGACGCCTTTTCAGTCGGCGCCGGAGAGGTGGTCCGAGGGCGCTTGGTCGACTGAGTGACAGTCGCAACCCCCTTGCCACGTTCAGTCGCAGGGTCATGGACAAGCTTCGACCGCCTTTCTGAGCGCGGTGGTGCAACCTCCTCCTCCTCCTCTTCCTCGTCCTCATCAACATCATCATTATCGTCATCAGTGTCATCGTCATCATCATCATCCTCAGCGGCGTCCGAGTCCCACTCCTCCTCCTGTCTCTCGCCCCCGCTCGCTTCTCCCTCCTCAGTCGGAGCTTGTGCTCCGTTGGGCATCGAGTACAGCTCAGTGAGGGCCTGATAGACATCCAGACAAAGATTAGTCGACCGATCGGCAGGGAAAACAGAAATAAATATGACGAGAATACAATGGGAAGTGGAGCAGACATACCTTGTTTGGATCACTGTGGCAGTCGAGTGGAGGAATCCTTCTGGCTCCGCGAGGGTTATCCTTGTTCCCAGTAACAGCGGCCATCCAGCTTTCCAGAGTGGCATCGTCGACTGTTTCTGGATTGACCCGAGTCACATCCTCAGTCCCGCAGTACAGCCACATGCAATGGCTCCGGAATTGAAGAGGCTGGATACGACGCCTAAGGAAAACCTCCAGGAGATCCATACCCGTCACTCCATCCCGAACCAACTGAACTACACGCTCCATCAGCATCTTCACGTCAGCTTTCTCCTCCGGAATCACCTTCAGAGAGGAGGGCTTGTTCACTCGGTCCATGGTGAATTGAGGGAGTCCACTCGACTGTCCCGGTGTCGACTGATCCTGGCAGTAGAACCAGGTCGACTGCCAGCCTCTGACTGACTCGGGAAATGTCATGGCTGGGAAGGTGCTCTTGCTCCTCACCTGGATCCCCAGGCCCCCACACATTTGGACAACTCGGGTTTTTTCGTCGCCTGGGCTCGCCTTCTTCACGGTCTGAGAGCGACACGTGAATATGTGCTTGAACAAGCCCCAATGCGGTCGACAACCCAGAAAACTCTCACACATGGACACAAACGCGGCAAGATAGGTGATAGAATTCAGGGTGAAGTGGTGGAGTTGCGCTCCAAAGAATTTCAAGAAACCACGAAAGAAAATGCTCGGCGGCAAAGAGAATCCGCGGTCGACATGGGTAGCCAGAAGCACGCACTCACCCTCTTCTGGCTGGGGCTGCCATTCTTTCCCCGGAAGCCTCGCAGCTCCATGAGGGATCAGGCCCTCATTGGCCATGTCGAGGAGATCCTTCTCCGTGATGGTCGACTGGATCCAATCTCCCTGGACCCAGCCTTTCGGCAGGCGAGATCTAGATGAAGACCCGCCGTAGCTGGTGGATCTCCCCTTCGCCTTCTCTGTCGTCGACGCCTTCTTCGCGCGTTCCAGCGCCGCCATCTTCTCCTTGACCATGGCTACCGACGAGGCGCGCGAGGAGAGGTTGTGCGGAGGCGAGAGCGAGCGCGTTGGGCGGAGACGAAGGGAGCAGAGGGAGAATGCTGAGGCACTGTTCAAAAAACCCTCGCCGGGCGCATTTATAAGATCCCTTCCGAGTGGATGACAGGTGGGCCCGGCCAATCTAATCATATCCTGAAACAGTTGCGCGAGCGTGATACGTGGCGAAAAAAGCGGCGCGGAGATCGAGGCGTTTATGCCCCGTCCCATCCGAGCGCCGTGGACTGCTCCGCTTCACGCGCTCCCCCAAATTCCGTATCCCGCGAAATCTGTGAACGGCAGATCAGTCTGCCAGACGCGGGATTCCCTGCGATCCGTCGCTCGGAAATCAGCGAAGTCCAAAAGATCACTCGACGAAGAAAAAGAATGGATCGAGTCGACTGAAGAAAAGTTGCTCACTATCAACAAAGAGATTTTTTGGTTCAAAGCAACGCATGACTAGCATGCGAAGGCTAATCGGAAACAACATCAACTCCTTCATCACTCAAGCCTCAATCCATTCGGGGGCTAATGATGGAGTCATGTACCTAGGGTAGGGTCACAGACCTGATCTAAGTACCCTGCCCAGGGACATCCTTAAAAGAGATCACCTTCCAGTCGACCTACGAGGGACTCACTCGACTGACTTGAAGGACTCGACCACGAAGACTCACTCGACCACCAGAAGGTCAAGAGGCACTCTGCACTGCAACGGTCTGTAATTAAGTAGACTTTATGATAGTAAAGACACTTTATATGGGGCGTTACCAGTAACGCCCCGGACTTAACGCACCTTAAACCCTCTCCTACGTGGGCTGGCTGGGGTCCTGGCACACTCTATATAAGCCACCCCCCTCCACAGGTAGAAGGGTTCGGCACCCTGTAATTCATATACACATAATCCACTCGACCGCCTCCGGGCTCCGAGACGTAGGGCTTTTACTTCCCCCGAGAAGGGCCTGAACTCGTACATCTCTTGTGCTTGCAACCTCTCCATAGCTAGGACCTTGCCTCTCCATACCTACCCCCACTCTATTGTCAGACTTAGAACCACGACAGTCAGCGATCCTATGACTGTGTTAAATGACGGGCCATTCATAACAATGGCCGAAGTGTTTACGACTTGACCTCGACTGTCGCTGAACACTACCGGGGGCTATTAACTGGCCTCCCAAACTAAATCCTCAATATTTTGATCTTACATTAGAGCTGAGGTTTCATGATCATGCTTAGCATGACAACCCAAAGAAATGAACCGATAGTGGGACTATTTTCTTTGGAAGACATTTCTTATGTTAAACAGTAATATAACATATCTCTCTGCCTACCTTTGTTTATAAAACCATATGGCTAGATTGCCTTGTTTGTCGTAAATCCTTGCCCTCATAAAGGCTTTATAAAGTAGGACAAACACTCATCGGCTACTGGCCGAGGAGGTGGAAGCCGATGGTCGGTCAACAAAGTTTTGTACAATGCGGATCCGAGCATTAATGATGCAAAGTACTTGGATACATAGAGTCATTACACATAATTTGTGATTTTACTATGGATATCGATCCTTAATTCGGCCACCCGTGCCCGCATTAAGGCTCGGGGGCTACTGGGCTTCGGGCTTATTATTTAGACATATTAAAGGGGCACATCGATCCCCTGATCTGGTGTTGCCACCCAACTAGTGTCTCGGGGGCTACTGCATTGCCTGTTCAATGCAAAAAAATTTAAGTGCAATACAGTTGCCGAGGAGATTTTGATCCTCAGGTTGGTTAGCCGCACCCAACCTGAGTCTCGAGGACTGAGCATGCTGCTTTTTGTGTCCCGAAGTATTCTGCCGAGCTAGGACTTGATCCTCAGGCCGATTTTGCAAATCAACCTGAGTCTCAGCGGCTACTGTGATCAGCGGTCTTATGTCATCCTTCAGGTGCATCTCCGGTTTTAGACCGATACACACCTTGAGGGCTACTGGCTACATATCTCGGCAGAGAATAAATTGCACCAATAAAAAATATTGACAAAAAATCGGCCCACAGTCGGGGTGGTGCACCACCTCGGAAGCAGTCCGGCATAAAGCTCGGGCACTAGTGGCTGGCTCCATAGAGGGCATTTCCAGCATTAAGCTCGGCTAAACTCCTTCAACTTTTATGAACCAAGGTGATATGACACCTCGGATATATTCCGGCATTGGAGCCCGGATACAGTCCGGCGTTGGAGTTTGGACATAGTCCAGCGTTGGAGCTCGGATACATTCCGGCGTTGGAGCTCGAAAAGCGGTCCGGTGTTGGTGCTCGGCTGCAAAAGATACCTTGAATGTAGTTCGGCGTTGGAGCTCGGGCGCAAGAGGACACTGCCTCCCGGGAACAACTTCAAACCCTAGGTGTGGCATAAAAATAACAAGGCATTGATAAAGGCCGGAAACTTAAAGGGGCTCCTCGGAAACCCGACGTGTAAACCCGTCGAATGCATTTTGGCAATCCTCAAGATCGAAGATGAGAAGATTTATTGAACCAGTTTTCAAGACCGATGACCGAAGATGAAGAACAGTTTGGAAGAATCGAGGAGCGTCCCTAACTTGAAGACCAGTTCAGGGGGCTACTAACGGTGTCCTAGACTAGGGGGTACTCACCACGTCGTCTCCCGATCTATTAGATTGGGCCGAGGACCCCCATGGTCGTATACTCATGGGCCAGTTCGGACAACTGCCGCATACATGGAAGATCCACAAGACTTGGTGATCAAGACAAGGACTCCTCCCCACCGGCGTATTCGGCTAGGACTCTTGTTATCCTAGGCCTCTGGTGCATTATATAAACCGAGGCTAGCCTAGTCGATAGACATATACAGACAATCATACCATAGACTAGCTTCTAGGGTTTAGCCTCTCCGATCTCGTGGTAGATCAACTCTTGTAATACCCATATCATCAAGAATAAATCAAGCAGGACGTAGGGTTTTACCTCCATCAAGAGGGCCCGAACCTGGGTAAAACATCGTGTCCCCTGCCTCCTGTTACCATCCGCCTTAGACGCACAGTTCGGGACCCCCTACCCGAGATCCGCCGGTTGACACCGACAGTACCTGTCCACCAATTTTTTTACTTCAAGTCCAAGTACATCTTGGTGTTTCCCAAGTGTATCGAGTAAGGCGAATCATGAGCCTCCTGAAGAATCAACTTCCTGTTCTCTGGGTCATTGGGTACATAAATACGCTTCATAAACCATAAGGTTCTATGTTCATCCTCACGAAATCCTTCTACCTTTCCTTGGTTCGTCCTTCCCTTCATCTTTCCCAACAAAGTGGATTGAATTTCCATTGCGGCAACAAAACCTCGTGGTACTATCTCCAATCGGAGATCTCTGAGATCATCAATTAACTCTTGAGGTAATCCTCCTGTTGTGAGGGTATTGACACAACTCTTGCGGCTCAATGCATCTGCCATAACATTGGCCTTTCCTAGGTGATAGTGCAATCTCATGTCATAATCCTTTATGAGCTCCAACCATCTCCTCTGCCTGAGGTTCAACTCCTTCTGCATGAATATGTACTTCAAACTCTTGTGATCCGTGTAAACATCACACCTATTTCCGATAAGAAAATGTCTCCAGGTCTTGAGTGTGTGCACTACGGCTGCTAACTCCAAATCATGCATGGGATAATTCCGCTCATGAGGTCGAAGCTGGCGTGAGGCATATGAAACAACTCTTCCTTCTTGCATAAGAACACCTCCAAGTCCCTGACGAGAAGCATCACAATATACTTGGAAATCCTTGCGTATATTCGGAAGGATTAACACTGGGGCTATAACCAAACGTTTATTCAACTCCTGAAAACTAGCCTCACATTCCTCGGTCCAATTAAACTTGGTGTCTTTCTTCAATAACTCTATCATGGGTTTCGCAATCTTGGATAAATTCTCAATAAATCTCCGGTAATATCCTGCTAGTCCAAGGAAACCGCGAATCTCTCCGACTGAGGTGGGTGCCTTCCATTTGGTGACGGCTTCAACCTTTGAGGGGCCTACTGCTAGTCCCTCCCCTAATATAACATGTCCGAGAAATCTGACTTCCTTCAACCAGAATTCGCACTAGCTAAACTTTGCATATAACTGATGTTCTCTGAGCTTCTCCAGCACCAAGCACAAATGTTCCTTTTGTTCTTCTTCATTCTTCGAGTAAATCAATATGTCATCAATGAATACCACAACAAACTTATCCAAGAACTCCATGAATACCTTATTAATCATACTCATAAAATAGGCAGGGGCATTAGTCAAACCAAAAGACATGACTGTATACTCATAAAGCCCATATCTCATGGTAAAGGTTGTCTTGGGTATGTCCTGCTCTCAGATCTTCAACTGGTGATATCTTGAGTGAAGATCGATCTTGGAGAAAACTTTTTCTCCTTGTAGCTGGTCAAACAAATCATTGATCATTGGCAGAGGGTAATTGTTCTTGATCGTCACCTCATTCAGCGCATGATAATCTACAACCATTCTCAAGGATCCATCCTTCTTCTCAACTAGAAGCACTAGGGCTCCCCAAGGTGATGAACTCGGTCGAATATAACTTTCTCCAATAATTCCTTAATCTTCTTCTTAATTTCCTCTAGATCATTTGCGGGCATCCGATACGATCTCTTGGATATTGGTCCGGTGCTGGGTAACAATTCGATCAAAAACTCTATGTCCCGATCCGGTGGTATGCCGGGCAATTCCTCGGGGAATACATCGGGATAATCCTTCACAACTGGCACTTCCTCCTGAACAACTCCCGAAAGATAATTCACTCGAGTCCTCCTTGGCGTATGCCTTGACACATACTTGATCCGTTTCCCTTCTGGGGTGGTGAGAAGAATCGACTTACTGGCACAATCGATTTTTCCCTCATACTTGGATAGCCAATCCATACCTAGGATCAAGTCCAATCCTTGGGATTCTAGGATAATGAGGTCGGTGGGGAAAACATGTTTTCCTAAGGTCAATGGTAGCTGAAAACATCCCCGACTAGCCATATACTCTGCTCCTGGGGAACTCACTAACATTGGTGTTTTAAGGGTTACGGTCAGCAACTTAAATTTATCCACAAACCCCCTTAATATGAATGAATGCGATGCACCAGTGTCAAAAAGAACAAGTGCTGTAAATGAATTAATCAAGAACTTACCAACAACAATGTTAGGCTGGTCATAAACTTCCTCCACATTGACATGGTTCACCTGACCTCTGGTGAAGGGATTGGGCTTCTTGCCTCCAGAGCTTACATTTCCATTCCCATTCTTCGCCTTAGGACATTCGGTGGCGCAATGTCTGGTTTTCCCGCACTTGAAGCAGGTAATGTGGCTCAGATCCTTCTTTGCCGGTGTAACGGGGTTGGAGCGATGTTAATTGTCATTTCCTCCGTTCACATTGCCATTCCTATGGCATTTATGATTGTGTCCATTTCCTCCATGATGAGAATATCCTCCATGGTTATGGTGAGTGTGTCCAACATACTTGCCAGATCCTGATCCATTATTTCCCGAGTACGGGGTATAGCAGGGCTTCTGCTGAACTCCAGAGTTGTACTTTCCCTGTCCTTACTTCCTCTTGCGATTCTCCACCTACTGCTACTTTCCTTCTAGAATGAGAGCCTTGTCGACCAACTCTTGATAATTGTTAAAGGTAGCCACTGTCAACTGAAGTCCCAGATCATTGTTTAGTCCCTCCAGAAATTTCTCCTGCTTAGCGGCATCATCGGCCACATCTCCGGGAGCATACCTGGATAACTTGTTGAATTCCTCCACATAATCACCTACAGAACGATTTCCCTGGCGTAAGTTGCGGAACTCACGCTTCTTCAGACTCATAGCTCCAGCTGAAACATGTGCGGTACGGAACACCTGCTGGAACTGATCCCAAGTCACATTGGCTATGGGGAATGTGGTGGTGTAATTCTCCCACCACGAAGCTGCTGGTCCATCCAGTTGATGTGCGACAAAGCGCACCTTCTCAGCGTCAGTGCATCCTGTGGTGGTCAGCTCCCTTCTGATCTTGCGAAGCCAGTCATCTGCGACAATCGGCTCCGTGCTGCTAGAGAACATGGGTGGGTTCAACCTCAGGAAACGGGTAAGGTTGTCGACCGGGGGTGGTGGGGGTGGGTTGTTGTTGTTGTTGTGGTTCTGATTCTGGATGATTATCTGCATGAGGGCATTCTGGTTCTGGATCAACTGGGTATGTTCCGGTGGGAATTCTGGGTCACGTCTCAGAGGCATCTATTCGGTTTAGAGTGGATGCGAATTTAGAATAGAATAATGGCCTAATGAGAGCCCATATGCTTATGATAGCAAGAAAATTTCAAATCAAGCAATTCACACAGATCACAACACACAAGAAAAACCTATAGGTAAGGTCATATCCACAAGAGATATTATCTCTTCATACTACCGCAAATCATTAGTGGACTCAACTTGGTAGTGGAGGTCTGAACTAAATCTCCTCAAATCAAAGTCAATTCTAGCTTCTTCTTCTTCGTCAATGATGTCTTCATAGGTCAGGGTCTCATCAAGTTGAGCAACTTGGTGATGGGGTTCAACAACTATTATATTGAAGTAGAGAAGTGATAGAAATGAATAGAGAAGACTATAGACCAACGGATATATAAGGAAGTCGTAAAATAGAGTTTTCTTCCTATGGCTTTCCATTACCTAGTGGTCGCGTCCTACAGTCAGCGTGTGCTCTAATACCATCTTGTAGCGACCTGACCCAAATGGATCAAAGTCTCTGTGCTTAAGTGTCATCCCTGGATCGCTATGCTGACACACACAATACTTGAGGAATTATAACAGAGTTCAATCACACATTTATTACATCAAGATCCTCAAAAAAGTATTTATTACAATAATATGGTCAAAGTCCATCTAAATAAATACAACTGCGGAAGCATCAAAGGTAAATGAGTCCATCCAACTCCACGGCAAACTGAGTGTAGAACAACGACCTATCGCACCTTTAATCCTCATCCGAAAAGTCTGCAACATGAGACGTTGCAGCTGTGTAGGTCAGCACATGGAATATGCTGGCAATTTCACACCATAAAATAATAATGAAAAGACTATCTCTATATGTAAATTTAGCTGGTGGAGGCTCTAAGTTTAATTTCTGCATAAAGCAAAATTTACCCTACAACAAAGGAATAATTTTTTTATTACTACTAAGTTAAAATGCCATTATTGAGAAGGTTCCTCCAACTGAATCGCAAAATTCCCAAGTTATTAGTAACCCACTAATTTCATTAAAAGAGTGATGAGATCAACCAATAATTCACTTCTAGATACTCAAGTTGTCCATAACCAGGGACACGGCTAATCATGATTAGTTTTTACACTCTGCAGAGGTTTTCGCACTTTTCCGCACAAGACTCGACCACCTCCATGATCGGAAGATCGAGACATAGCCTTTAAGAAGCGTTTCCCCTTAACCCTGGGTAGACCGGTACACCTACTTTCCCCTACATCAGCTAGTCTACCACGAAAAGAGGTCACACAACTTACTCAACTATGCCAGAGCCCATAATGGCTTGTGGTTGCACACGTAAGTTTCTATTCATGAAGTGTTGTATGATCCTTTTGAGCCTGGGTGGTGGACCTAGGGTAATCACACGGGTACTCCAGGATTCCCCTTGGGCAAGCACTGGTTACTCTAGGTGCCCCAAACAATCCACCCAGATGTGTATTAAAGTTTCACCTGAAGTTGTCCCAAAATTATTATCTCTCGCAACTTGCATGGATCACACATACCAATCTCCTTCTACAAGCATGGATAAGCAATATATGACATAACGAATATTCCCGGGGTGATCAAAGGTCATAGGTTCCTACCACATGAACTACATAGTATAACCACATGTTCCCAATCCTACTCATGCAATCTTTGAGGGTTAAACTAATGCACAGTAAAAACTGGGTATTGAAAAGTATGATCAAAGTGTAAACTTGCCTTGCTGACGTTCGTTGAACTCTAAAGATTCGTAGTAGCAAGCTTCGCACTTCGGATGATCTAGCGTAAGCAAGCAATAACATATATAAGCATAAAAGCAAAGAATAAAAAGAAAATGAATGAAAGACTTCGAAAAACTCCAAAAACAACTAAATAAAGTTTCTACACAGAACGTAATTTTTACAGAAGCAAAAATAAATGGTTTCGGTTTTAACAGAAATTACACGCCATGAGCTTCGATTTGCAAAAAGAATCACCTAAAACAGAGTTACGAAACTCAAGTTATGGCCTAACGAAGTTTGAATTCAGATCTGTTTGAATTCAAATTTTAAAGTTTTCAAAAATATTTTTCGTTTGGTTCTCTGGATAGAGGATATTTTTATGAACTAGTAGGAAAAAGAATCAACTAAATCGGATCTATAGATTGAAAGATATACTAGAAAGAAGATTTGGTAAAGAATCTAAGATTGGAAAAATACTGGAAAAAGAAAACAATTTCGGCCAGATGCCAAGTGGAGCTCTCTGATTGGCTGGCTGAGTGCTCACCGGACTTGTCGCCGGCAACGAGGAAGATAGAGGTACGATGAAGTATGAGTGGCGAACGGTGGAGAGGGGGTCTCTATGAAGACGATGGAGTAGGACACGGAGATGAACTCGTTCTATATGTGCACCACAGGCTCGCTGGAATCCTTCCGGCGGCGGTGGAACTTGACCTCGTCGGCGAAGTGATCCCGCTGTGGAATCGAGAGGTTTAACGGGTCACAGATATTTGCACGATCAAAACTCATCCATAGGAATAAGTGGATGGGCGAAAGGCTCACCAGAGGCAGTGCTATCTTCGTTGGAAACGACAGCAAATGACGAACTCCGACAAGCAATTGCTCATGTAGGAGAACTAGGAAGATAGGATATCGGGCTTGGAAAATGGAGGGATATGTTGTGCCTTGTGGTCTTATTTATAGGGGAAGAGGGAGTCGTCATAGGGAGATCAAGGGTGCTCAACGTCGCCATTAATGGCTGACTGTGAATGTACATTTCACGATTCCATTCGTCGAATTAAGTAATAATGTCGAGTTTTGACTCCCTGAATGGATTCATCATAATGTCCTCCGTATTTTTCGTGAAGACACCGGAGTGAAACAGTCAGGGAATTGAGTGTGTGGAGTTAAGGAAGAGGTGGAGGTGTCCATGGAGTTTGGTTCTGTAGTATGTGTAGGTGATCCTGAGATGGAAAACGACCGTGAGGAAGGCTGGGCCTCACCTGGGCCTTGGCTGCCCATGTTTTTTTAAAATGTTTTTTACAGCAGCATTAAAACACCAAAAGACAAATGAAAATAAGTCTAAGAATTCCTAGAAAATTCACATAGTAATATGTTCTTATATATGACCTTGTGAACTTTTATCTGGCCTAGAATGCAAGTTTTCAAAAATAAACTTTTTGCTATGCTAATAAAATAAATTGCAAATATAACCCAACAAATATATTTTGGTTCCAAATTCAATTTCCAATATTTCCTTTCTGTTTTTGAAGAAGTCCTTTTATCTTCTCTCTTATTTTTATTTTTGAAATAGTGGAAATGAATTTTGGTGAAACCAAATTTGATCCAAATCCCAACTTTGAAATTCTCAAAACTGGTTTTAGGGAAACTTTCAACTCTCTCTTTTGGTCCTTGAGTTGCTCAAAGTTCCTTGGATCAAAATTCAAATAAAACAAATGGAGGAAAAATGCATAAATCATGGATGCATATGAATGATCTATTTATAAACATCCAAATGGAAAATTGGGATGTTACATTTCTTCAACCAACTATGGCAGAAAGTTGTAGATCTTGAAGAGTTGGATCATATGCAAGATGATATTGCAAGAATATTGTCCAACCTAGAGATGTTTTTCCCATCGTCATTCTTTGATGTCATGGTCCATCTCACTGTGCACCTTGTCGACGAGATAAAGTATTGTGGTCTTGTGTTTCTTCATAACATATATCCCTTTGAGCGATTCATGGGAATACTGAAGCGCTTTTGTCAAAACCGAAACCATCCGGAGGCAAGCATACTACAAAGTTATCGCGGAGGAGGTGGTTGAGTTTTGCATGGAATACATGAAACAAAGACCTATAGGTTTGCCCCTCTCTCACCACAAGGGAAGGATGAAAGGTAAGCCGGTCCTTGCTAGCACGCAAATGGCTACACCCGGAGAATTGACAGAGAAACCCCATTTGACGATACTGCTTAACAACCCAGTTCTCAGCGCTTATGTCGAAGAACACTTTGCGGAGATACGCCAAAGCTTCTTACCAATGGTGCCTTCATCAGATGTGGAGATGAAGGAGCACACTAAGAACTACGCCGAATGGCTGAAGAATCGTTTGGCACAAGGATCCATCGATGACATTGCTACGTGGTTGGCAAAAAATCCATCACCTATGGTTTTGACGTACCAAGCTTATGACATAAATGGATTCACGTTCTACACTGAGGAACGTGATCAGAAGACCTCATATCAGAACAATGCTATTCGAATAGAATTCATGACTGTAGATGAAGCTAATAAAAGGGTATACTATGGAACCATTAAAGAGATTTGGGAGCTTGACTATGTGAAAGTTAAGGTGGCATTATTCAGGTGCGCATGGATCCCTCTTGGTCATGTAAGGGTTGATGATTACAGGAAGACCTATGTTAACAGGACAACGATGGTATATCATGCGGACCCGTTCATTCTTGCCAGCGATGCTACCCAGATTTTCTTTGCGGAAGACCCCTTGCATAAGGACTGCCATGTAGTGATGCATGGGAAGATAAGGGTACTGGGTGTCGACGATGTTGCCGATGAGGACGTCTACGATGAATTTGATGAGTTGCTAGCCAAGGGATCACGCACCCGTGTAACAGAGAAGCGTAAAATCATCAGAAAACCCTAGTTCATTCGGGGTCAACGTAATGATCCCAGTTCCCCCATGTACATGGGAATTAAGCCGTAAGACTAGTCTTTATGCCTACCCTGCAGCTTAATTCATTCAAATTAGAATTGCCGCGTGTACTGAATTTGTGAGTTATGCCCAATTTGCTGTTGATGTAAGAACTGTTAATATGTTGACCTTGATATGCTGTCAGCTCAGGCAATGAATATGAATTGTTTTTTGTTATTATTATTATATCATAGAGGCAACACACTCAATTGATCTCACTACAGTATGTGTGAACAAAAATATGCAATCTGGTTTGCGAATAGCACACGGTTCGTTGATGAAAGCCGTGTGCCAACCAAACCCCGCCCATGATCTGAGTCGTGCTTTCTGATTAGCCAGAACCCAAACCCCACAAATCGTACGTCTCTGCATCGTTGGATGCTCCTAGATCGAATGGCGATCCTCATCCCTTTCAACAGCACATGCAGTTCCGGTTGTAATTTTATTTTTATGCACCAAATGCACATTAACTCAAAAAATGTCTTAAATTTAGCTAACGATACCTGAAATGTGCTAGAAAATCTAACCCGTGGTATAATGGTGATTGCGTACCATGGAAAATTTTATGTGGCCAAACGATGAAGTCACCGGCCATAGGAGTTTGAATTGACACATCTCCTGTTGGAAACCATGATCCTTCATGTGAGATGCTCCGGTTTGGAAGGAGTGGTCATCAATATGTTGGAAATATGCCCTAGAGGCAATAATAAAGTGGTTATTATTATATTTCCGTGTTCATGATAATTGTCTATTGTTCATGCTATAATTGTATTAACCAGAAACCGTAATACATGTGTGAATACATAGATCGTAATATGTCCCTAGTAAGCCTCTAGTTGACTAGCTCATTGATCAATAGATGGTCATGGTTTCCTGACCATGGACATTGGATGTCATTGATAACGGGATCACATCATTAGGAGAATGATGTGATGGACAAGACCCAATCCTAAGCATAGCACAAGACCGTGTAGTTCATTTGCTAAAGCTTTTCTAATGTCAAGTATCATTTCCTTAGACCATGAGATTGTGCAACTCCCGGATACCGTAGGAATGCTTTGGGTGTACCAAACATCACAACGTAACTGGGTGGCAATAAAGGTGCACTACAGGTATATCCGAAAGTAACTATTGGGTTGGCATGAATCGAGACTAGGATTTGTTACTCCGTATGACGGAGAGGTATCTCTGGGCCCACTCGGTAATGCATCATCATAACGAGCTCAATGTGACTAAGGAGTTAGCCACGAGATCATGCGTTACGGAACAAGTAAAGAGACTTGTCGGTAAAGATATTGAATGAGGTATAGAGATACAGACGATCGAATATCGGGCAAGTAACATACCGATGGACAAAGGGAATTGTATACGGGATTGCTTGAATCCCTGACATCGCGGTTCATCTGAGGAGATCATCGTGGAACATGTGGGAGCCAACATGGGTATCTAGATCCTGCTGTTGGTTATTGGCCGAAGAGATGTCTCGGTCACGTCTGCATGGTTTCCGAACCCATAGGGTCTACACACTTAAGGTTCAGTGACGCTAGAGTTGTTATGGGAAATAGTATGTGGTTACTGAAGGTAGTTCAGAGTCCCGGATGAGATCTCGTACGTCACGAGGAGTTTCGGCATGGTCCGGAGATGAAGATTTATATATGGGAAGTCCTTATTCGGTCGCCGGAAGTGTTCGGGGGTTACCAGTATTGTACCAGGACCACGGAAGAGGTACCGGGGGTCCACCGGGAAGGTCCACCTGCCCCGGAGGGCCGTTTGGGCTGAATATAGAGGGGAACCAGCCCCTAGGTGGGCTGGGCGCCAACTCCCCCTAGGGTCCATGCGCCTAGGGTTGGGGGAAACCCTAGAGGGGGCGCCCGCCACCTGGCTTGGGGGGGGGGGCATGCCTCCCCTTGGCCGCCGCCCCCTCTAGAAGCATCGAGGGGGCAGCCCCCTCTCCCTTGCCCCTATATATAGTGTGTGGGGGGTGGGAGGACAGCTGCACCCTTCCCCTTGCGCAACCCTACCCCTCTCCAACACCTCCTCCTCCTCCGTTGCGCTTGGCAAAGCTCTGCTGGAGAACCACGAGCTCCATCACCACCATGCCATCGTGCTGGACCAAGAAGGAGGTGACGTCCCCGGGCTGTACGTGTGTTGAACGCGGAGGCACCATTGTTTGACGCTTAGATCAGAATCAACTGTGATCTGAATCGCTGCGTGTACAACTCCACCAACCGCGTTCTTGCAACACTTCCGCTTAGCGATCTTCAAGGGTATGAAGATGCACTCTCTCTATCTCATTGCTACCATCTCCTAGATTGATCTTGGTGACACGTAGGATTTTTTTTGAATTATTGCTACATTCCCCAATAGTGGCATCATGAGCTAGGTCTATGCGTATATTTTATGCACGAGTAGAACACAAAGCAGTTGTGGACGATGATTTGTTCAATTTTCTTACCGTTACTAGTCTTATCTTGATTCGGCAACATTGTGGGATGAAGCGGCCCGGACCGACCTTACATACGCTTACGTGAGTCTGGTTCCATCGACTGACATGCACTTGATGCATAAGGTGGCTAGAGGGTGTCTGTCTCTCCCACTTTAGTCAGATCGGATTCGATGAAAAGGGTCCTTATGAAGGGTAAATAGCAATTGGCATATCACCGTTTTGGTTTTGCGTGGGTAAGAAATGTTCTTGCTAGAAACCCATAGCAGCCACGTAAAACATGCAGCAACAATTAGAGGACGTCTAACTTGTTTTTGCAGGGTATGCTATGTGATGTGATATGGCCAAAAGGATGTGATGAATGATATATGTGATGTATGAGATTGATCATGTTCTTATAATAGGAATCACAATTTCCATGTCGATGAGTATGACAACCGGCAGGAGCCATATGATTTGTCTTAATTTATTGTATGACATGCATGTCAATGAAAATGCCATGTAATTACTTTACTTTGTTGCTAACTGTTAGCCATAGTAGTAGAAGTAATAGTTGGCGAGACAACTTCATGAAGACACGATGATGGAGATCATGATGATGGAGATCATGGTGTCGTGCCGGTGACGATGGTGTTCATGCCGCGCCTTGAAGATGGAGATCAAAGGCGCAAGATGATATTGGCCATATCATGTCACTTTATGATTTGCATGTGATGTTTGTCATGTTTACATCTTATTTTCTTAGAACGACGGTAGCATAAATAAGATGATCCCTCACTAAATTTTCAAGAAAAGTGTTCCCCCTAACTTTGCATCGTTGCGAAGGTTCGTTGTCTCAAAGCACCACGTGATGATCGGGTGTGATAGATTCTAACATTCGCATACAATGGGTGTAAGCCAGATTTACACATGCAAAACACTTAGGTTGAGTTGACGAGCCTAGCATGTACATACATGGCCTCGGAACACGAGAGACCGAAAGGTTGAACATGAGTCGTATAGTAGATACGATCAACATGGAGATGTTCATAGTTGATGACTATTCCGTCTCACGTGATGATCGGACACGGCCTAGTCGATTCGGATCATGTATCACTTGGATGACCAGAGGGATGTCTATGTGAGTGGGAGTTCAGTAAATAATTTGATTAGATGAACTTATTTATCATGACCTTAGTCTAAAATTTCTTTACAAAATGTCTTGTAGATCAAATGGCCCACGCTAATGTTGCCCTCAAATTTAACGCGTTCCTAGAGAAAACAAGCTGAAAGACGATGGTAGCAACTATATGGACTGGGTCCGTAAATTGAGGATCATCCTCATAGCTTCCAAGAAAGCATATGTACTTGAAGCACCGCTAGGTGATGCACACATTTTCCCAGCAACTCAAGATGTTATGAACACCTGGCAGTCGCGTAGTGATGATTACTCCCTGGTTTAGTGCGGCATGCTTTACAGCTTAGAACAGGGGCTCCAAAAGCGTTTTGAGCAGCACAGAGCATATTATATGTTCCAAGAGCTAAAAATGGTTTTCCAAGCTCATCCCCGGGTCAAGAGATATGAAGTCTCCGACAAGTTCTACAATTGTAAGATGGAGGAAAACAGTTCTGTCAGCGAGCGTATACTCAAAATGTCTGGGTTGCATAGCCGCTTGTCTCAGCTGGGAGTAAATCTTCTAGATGACTCGATCATTGACAAGATCCTCTAGTCACTTCCACCTAGCTACAAGAGCTTTGTGATGAACTACAATATGCAAGGGATGGAGAAGTCCATTCCTGAGTTATATTCAATGCTGAAATCAGTGGAGGTGGAAATCAAAAAGGAACATCAAGTGTTGATGGTGAATAAAACTACTAGTTTCAAGAAAGGCAAGGGTAAGAAGAACTTCAAGAAGGACGGCAAGGGACTTTCCGTGCTCGATAAATCAGTTGTCAGTAAGAAGCCAAAGAATGGACCCAAGCCCGAGACTCTGTGCTTCTATTGTAAGGGAAATGGTCACTGGAAGCGGAACTGCCCCAAGTACTTAGCGGATAAGAAGGCCGGCAACACCAAAGGTGTATGTGATATACATGTTATTGATGTGTACCTTACCAGCGCTCATAGTAGCTCCTAGGTATTTGATACCGGTGCGGTTGCTCATATTTGTAACTCAAAACAGGAGCTACGGAATAAGCGGAGACTGGCGAAGGATGAGGTGATGATGCACGTCGGGAATGGTTCCAAGGTCGATGTGATCGCCGTCAGCATGCTCCCTCTACATCTAGCTACGGGATTAGTTTTAAACCACAATAATTGTTATTTAGTACCAGCTTTGAGCATGAACATTGTATCTAGATCTCGTTTAATGTGAGATGGCTACTCATTTAAATCCGAGAATAATGGTTGTTCTATTTATACGAGAGATATGTTTTATGGTCATGCCCCGCTGCTCAATGGTTTATTTTTTTTTAATCTCGAACGTGATGTTACACACATTCATAGTGTGAATGCCAAATGATGTAAGGTTGATAATGATAGTCCCACATACTTGTGGCACTGCCGCCTTGGTCACATTGGTGTCAAATGCATGAAGAAACTCCATGCAGATGGACTTATGGAGTCTCTTGATTATGAATCATTTGACACATGCGAACCATGCCTCACGGGAAAAATGACCAAGACTCCATTCTATGGAACAATGGAGCGAGCAACCAACTTATTGGAAATCATACATACTGATGTGTGCGGTCCAATGAGCATTGAGGCTCGCGGTGGCTATCGTTATGTTCTCACCCTCACTGATGACTTAAGTAGATATGGGTATGTGTACTTAATGAAACACAAGTCTGAGACCTTTGAAAAGTTCAAGGAATTTCAGAGTGAGGTGGAGAATCAACGTGACAGGAAAATAAAGTTCTTATGATCAGATAACGGAGGAGAATACTTGAGTCACGAGTTTGGCACGCACTTAAGGAAATGTGGAATTGTTTCAAAACTCACACCGCCTGGAACACCTCAGCGAAATGGTGTGTTGGAACGTCGTAATCGCACTCTATTGGATATGGTGCAATCTATGATGTCTCTTACCGATCTACCGCTATCATTTTGGGGTTATGCTTTAGAGACTTCCGCATTCACTTTAAATAGGGATCTATCGAAATCCATTGAGACGACACTGTATGAATTATGGTTTGGAAAGAAACGTAAGTTATCGTTTATGAAATTTTTGGGATGCGATGCTTATGTCAAGAAACTTCATCCTGAAAAGCTCGAACCCAAGTCGGAAAAATGCGTATTCATAGGATACCCTAAGGAAACTATTGGGTATACCTTCTACCTCAGATCCGAAGGCAAGATCTTTGTTGCCAAGAATGGATCCTTTCTAGAGAAAGAGTTTCTCTAGAAAGACGTAAGTGGGAGGAAAGTAGAACTTGATGAGGTACTGCCTCCTGAACCAGAAAGTAGCGCAGCTCAGGAAGATGTTTCTATGGTGCCTACACCGACTAGAGAGGAAGTTAATGATGATGATCATAAAACTTCGGATCAAGTTGCTACTAAACTTCGTAGGTCCATGAGGACACGTTCCACTCTAGAGTGGTACGACAAACCTGTCCTAGAAATCATGTTGTTAGACAATGATGAACCTTCGAACTATGAAGAAGTGATGGCGGGCCCGGATTCCAACAAATGGCTTGAAGCCATGATCTCGGAGATAGGATCCATGTATGAAAACGAATTATGGACTTTGACAGACTTGCCCGATGATCGGCAAGCCATAGAAAATAAATGGATCTTTAAGAAGAAGACTAACGCGGATGGTAACGTGACCATCCAGAAGGCTCGGCTTGTCGCTAAGGGTTATCGACAAGTTCAAGGGGTTGACTACGATGAGACCTTCTCACCTGTAGTGAAGCTGAAGTCCGTCAGAATCATGTTAGCAGTTGCATCATTCTATGATTATGAGATATGGAAAATGGATGTCAAAAT
Source organism: Triticum aestivum (assembly GCF_018294505.1). NCBI lineage: Eukaryota > Viridiplantae > Streptophyta > Magnoliopsida > Poales > Poaceae > Triticum > Triticum aestivum. The sequence goes on from NC_057806.1 coordinate 149,758,955, forward strand.
GACATTACTTAATGGTTTCCTTAAGGAAGAATTGTATATGATGCAGCCGTAAGGTTTTGTCGATCCTAAGAATGCTAACAAGGTATGCAAGCTCCAGCGCTCAATCTATGGGCTAGTGCAAGCATCTCGGAGTTGGAATATTCGCTTTGATGAGATGATCAAAGCTTTTGGGTTTACACAGACTTATGGAGAAGCCCGTGTTTACAAGAAAGTGAGTGGGAGCTCTGTAACATTTCTCATATTATATGTGGATGACCTACTATTGATGGGAAATGATACAGAATTTTTGGCGTGGTGGCCTACTTGAATACGTGTTTTTGAATGAAGGACCTTGGAGAAGCTGCTTACATATTAGGCATCAAGATCTATAGAGATAGATCGAGACGCATCATTGATCTTTCACAAAGCACATACCTTGATAAGATATTGAAGAAGGTTAATATGGATTAGTACAAGAAGGGGTTCTTACCTGTATTGCAAGGTGTGAAATTGAGCATGGCTCAATGCCCGACCTCGGCAGAAGATAGAGAAAAGTTGAGTGTCATTCCCTATGCCTCAGCCATAGGGTCTATTATGTATGCCATGCTGTGTACCAGACCTGATGTGAAACTTGCCGTAAGTTTGGTAGGGAGGTACAAAAGTAACCCCGGCAAGGAACACTAGACAATGGTCAAGAATATCCTAAAGTACCTGAAAAGATCTAAGGATATGTTTCTCGTTTATGGAGGTGACAAAGAGCTCGTCGTAAAGGGTTACGTCGATGCTAGCTACGACACAGATCTGGATGACTCCAAGTCACAAACCGGATACGTGTACATTTTGAATGGTGGGGCAGTCAGCTGGTGCAGTTGCAAGCAAAGCATTGTGGCAGGATCTACATCTGAAGCAGAGTACATAGCAGCCTCGGAGGCAGCACAGGAAGCAGTTTGGATGAAGGAGTTCATCACCGGCCTAGGAGTTATTCCCAATGCATCGGGCCCGATGACTCTCCTTTGTGACAACACTGGAGCTATTGCCCTTGCCAAGGAGCCCAGGTTTCACAAGAAGACCAGTCATATCAAGCGTCACTTCAACTCCATTCGTGAATATATTCAGGATAGAGGCATAGATATTTGTAAAGTGCATACGGATCTGAATGTCGCAGATCCGTTGACTAAACCTCTTCCACGAGCAAAACATGATCAACACCAGAACTATATGGGAGTTTGATTGATCACAATGTAACTAGATTATTGACTCGTGCAAGTGGGAGACTATTGGAAATATGCCCTAGAGGCAATAATAAATTGGTTATTATTATATTTCCATGTTCATGATAATTTTCTATTGTTCATGCTATAATTGTATTAACCGAAAACCGTAATACATGTGTGAATACATAGATCATAATATGTCCCTAGTAAGCCTCTAGTTGACTAGCTCGTTGATCAATAGATGGTCATGGTTTCCTGACTATGGACATTGGATGTCATTGATAATGAGATCACATCATTAGGAGAATGATGTGATGGACAAGACCCAATCCTAAGCATAGCACAAGATCGTGTAGTTCGATTGCTAAAGCTTTTCTAATGTCAAGTACCATTTCCTTAGACCATGAGATTGTGCAACTCCCAGATACCGTAGGAATGCTTTGGGTGTACCAAACGTCACAACGTAACTGGGTGGCTATAAAGGTGCACTGCAGGTATCTCTGAAAGTATGTGTTGGCTTGGCACAAATCGAGACTGGGATTTGCCACTCCGTATGACGGAGAGGTATCTCTAGGCCCACTCGGTAATGCATCATAATAATGATCTCAATGTGACTAAGGAGTTAGCCACGGGATCATGCGTTACAGAACGAGTAAAGAGGCTTGCCTGTAATGAGATTGAACGAGTTATAGAGATATCGACGATCGAATCTCGGACAAGTAACATACCGATGAACAAAGGGAATTTTATACGGGATTGATTGAATCCCCAACATCATGGTTCATCCGATGAGATCATGTGGAACATGTGGGAGCCAACATGGGTATCCAGATCCCGTTGTTGGTTATTGGCCGAAGAGCATGGTTCTCGAACCCGTGGGGTCTACACACTTAAGGTTCGGTAATGCTAGAGTTGTTGTGGAAAATAGTATGTGGTTACCAAAGGTAGTTCGTAGTCCCGGATGAGATCCCGAACGTCACGAGGAGTTTCGAAATGGTCTGGAGATGAAGACTTATATATGGGAAGTCCTTATTCGGCCACCGAAAGTGTTCGGGGGGTTACCGGTATTGTACCGGGACCACGGAAGGGGTTCCGGGGGTACACCGGGAGGTCCACCTGCCTTGGAGGGCCCTATGGGCTGAATATAGAGGGGAATCATCGCCTAGGTGGGTTGGGCACCAACTCCCCCCTAGGTCCCATGTGCCTAGGGTTGGGGGAAACCCTAGAGGGGGCGTCCCCACCTGGCTTGGGGGGCAGGCCTCCCCTTGCCCCCTCTAGATGCATCTAGGGGGGGGCCCTCTCCCTTGCCCCGATATATAGTGAGGGAGTGGGAGGGCAGACGCACCCTTCCCCTGGTGCATCCCTCCCCCTCTCCAACACCTGCTCCTCCGTCACGCTTGGCAAAGCTCTGCCAGAGAACCACGGGCTCCATCACCACCATGCCGTCGCGCTGTCAGAGTTCACCCTCAACTTCTCCTCTCCCCTTGCTGGATCAAGAAGGAGGAGACGTCCCCGGGCTTTACATGTGTTGAACGCAGAGGCACCATTGTTCGACGCTTAGATCGGAGTCGATCGCGATCTGAATCACCGCGTGTACGACTCCACCAACCGCGTTCTTGCAACGCTTCCGCTTAGCGATCTTCAAGGGTATGAAGATGCACTCCCTCTATCTCGTTGCTAGCATCTCCTAGATTGATCTTGGTGACACGTAGGAATTTTTTTGAATTATTGCTACATTCCCCAACACAATACTTGTGCCAAACTTTACCAATTTTTTCCACGGGGTCGTGAGAGCACGCCATGGGCACACATCGATTTTGATGATGTCCGAACTCCATCTGAATTTCCTATAATTAAAATACCAACTAGGCCTATGCTAGTGACCGCACCTCGCGGCCGAAATGTTTGAAACTTCTCCTCGCTTCTCGAACAAATGGATGAAAACTCACAAAGCGACACACAAATGATCTATACACCCTCTTTGCTAGGCTGATAGTAAGTATCATGCCTGCCAACTAGGCAATTTTGATGAGCTGTCATAGAATTAAATGAAGAAAGAGAGGGTTAAGTATTACATCATGAAACCGTATCATAGTAAATTGTATGCTACTATGTGTCATGCATGACAATAAATAAAGTACTACATGATACTACTCTATGATACTATCCATTAGAGCAAGTACAATAGAGTGACATAAGCATGCTATAATGAATAGAATAATATATATGTGCTTAGTTGGAGGAAAGAGAAGAGGAGAGAGAAGAAAAGCGGGCTCCTGGTTAGTAGAGCCAGCTGCAACACGAGACTCAAGACATTTTGTGAGGATGTAAGGTGGGCCAACTATTGATAAACTAGTACATATTTAAAACTTATTATTGTACATGCCGGCTAAGAGGTTGGATATATATGACATGAAAACTTCTTATAGCCGACCGTTGGCTGTATTATTAACCATGCTCTTAGTAAGTTAGCTAGTATATCATAGACTAGCTAGTATCATATATATGTATGATACTAGTATATGATCGGTAATACCTCCGTAATGCGCACATGCATAGTATCATAAGTTAGTATCTTAGGTTGCCTTATTAATTGCCATGCATGACATAAATTAGTACAACATTTAATATGATATAGTATCATGATATGATACCACACTCTCTCTATCCTCATTTAACTGTGTGACACATCATCCAAAAAGTCTAGTCGGCATGCATGATACATCTTGATACTCCCATATTATGACCATCCTTAGGGTGTCTATAGTGGGGGTATCATAGCCGATATCATGCACTCGGGAATAGCAAATATGGTGATGTGGCAAAGAAGCAGTAACATAGGTAGATACCGTAACATATATAATAAATGCTATACTACTTTGCGTCATGCATGGCCATCTATAAATACGGTCATCTATGATATATACTACTCTATGATACTTGTAAGTGCATCTAGTGCCACCCCTAGTTGGTTTTGGAGTATTGACGACAAACCTGGTTGAGGGACTAATGTGTTTGTGAGAATTGCAGGATAACACAGGTAGAAGTCCCTCATTGATTCGGTTTTCCTACCGGAGATGACCCCTAAAAATGTATGAAGACATTTAAGTCAAAGGTGGTATGTGAAGACATTCGCATTGAAGACTATGACAAGAGAAGACATCGCGTGAAGACTATGGAGCGCGAAGACTTAGTTGTTCCGTCATTTTTTTTCTTCTTTGTTGAGTCATAGGAACCACCATACTGTTAAGTGGGGTCCAAGTGAACCAGTCAGAATGACTGAAGTGATGCTTAACCAAAATCCTATGTCTTCGAGAGAAGACAATGAGAGCAAATCTTATCCAGAGCTGGATAAGTCAGCTTTGCTTTTAGCTCAAGTAAAGTTGTCGTGTGTGTTTGAAATCTGACCATTGGAACACGTGTCAGTTGCTTAGTGACCCAGAGTCATTTCGGACAAATCAGGTTGGGTTGCCTAGTGGCTATAAATATCCCACCCCCTACACCATAAATTGGTTGGCTGCTCAGAGTTAGTGCATGGCTTTTGTCGTTTGAGAGCAACCCACCTCAAAGCCTTTGAGAGAGAAATCCTTGCAAGGACAAATCCCTAAACACCCAGAGCTAAGAGTGTTAGGCATCACTGAAGTCTTCCTGTCTATGTGATCTGAAGACTTATTACACTTGAGGACTGTGAATCCTCCAGCCGGTTAGGCATCGTGTTTTGAGCATCCAAGAGTCATTGTGGATCGCCGGTGAACGGAGTCTATGAAGGTTTGCAAGTCTACCTTGAAGACTTAACAGAGTAATTTGGCGAGGACTGGGTGTCCTTAGCTCAAGGGGAATAAGTTGAAGACGCGGTCTTCTGAGTTGAATCTCAGCCTCCCTAACCAGACGTACAGTTGTCACAACAACTGGAACTGGTCTAACAAATCATTATCTTCAACGAGCCACTGGTTCTATCCTTCCCATCTCTTTATTTACAAATTGGTCCTTGTGAAGTCATTGCATGTTTGCATTATCTATTTGTCTTCACTGTGTGACTGCTTGTTCTGATTGGCTTCATACTATCTTCCATCCTGATCTATACTGCCTAGCTGCTATTAGTCTTTGTGCTTCCATTTCAATGAATACTTAACTATGGCTTGCTTAGTGTAGTATACCTTCCGCTGCATGGTAATAGGTTTATTTCTATCGCTTGTCTTCGAAACTTCCATGTTTTGAAGACTTTCATAAAAATCGCCTATTCACCCCCCTCGAGTCGATCACTAGCACTTTCAATACTATATATGCACTATGAAGGTACGTACATAGTATCATACACCAGTATCATATGCATGATACTATATATAGTATATGATACTCCCCACTATATAGGGTTGGCCATAGTGGTGGTATCATAGCCGACGATACTATGTGAAAGGTTTTCCTATGATTATCTTCAAAGGAAGCAAGATCTTGAGAAATTGAGAGCGGCTCATGAAGATCTTCAAAAGGAAAACGAGTCACTTCGCGCCAAACAGATCAGTTTCGCTCAGGAAGGATTTGAACCACCATGTCTTAAATGCATTGAGCGTGATAACGCTACTTCTGTTGTTGGATGTTCTACTGCTGCTACTGTTGCAATATCTTCAACTGTTGATGTGGTAACTAAACCCTCGGCTGAGGATGCCACTGCTATTGCTGATGAAAATGCTAGGTTGAAGACATTGCTTGAAACAGGGATGTACAAAAAGTCTCAAAGGGCATCAGACACTATGTGATGTCCTCAAAATGCAGATCCTGAACCGAAATCCTAGGAAAGAGGGTGTTAGGTTCGAAATGAAAATGAATGCTGATGGCTCTTACTGGAAACCTGAGCAGTACCCCAAAACCACATGGGTTGCTGCAAAGGAACCTTCAGTGGATCCCTCCACCCTATCTAGCTTCACTTGTGCTAATCCCATTGTTATTGATGAATCTTTTGATGCAAACTATAAACTGTTTAAGAATCAGAATGGTGATGTGTTTGCCAGCTATATTGGTACTAACTGCGGGAATGGGCCACCTATGAAGAAAGTCTGGGTGCCGAAAAAGTGTCTGGAAAATCTTCCTGTGTATGTCGTCATGACACCACAAGTGAAGAAGACAAACCCCAGACCACGGGCTTCATATAGTCCAAAGGCTTCATACAGACAGAAGACTCACCTGAGTCGCACTAACGCAAGTGTTTTGTAGGGAAACCATACTCAGGCCTATGAATATGAGCGCGTTTCCTCAAACCGCCATGTTCATAAGACCAAGAACTACTCTGCTTATTCTTATGAGTACTATTGTCCACCTGCAAGACTATTTGCTAGGGCTCCAATTCCAAAGTTCTCAGATTCTGCACTTAGACTCATTGCTTCGAAGCCACCCTTGAAGATGTGGGTGGCTAAGAAAGCTTAACTCTCTTTTGCAGGGAAGGGTCTCCAGCCGAAAATCAAATGTGTCTGAAGCTATTGCTGGGGACCTTAAACATCTTGTAGGGCGCAAGATCAAATGCCCAAATGGTTTTATTATGTATTTTGTTCCCGAGTCACTTGCTACTTGCCCTATCAGTCCTAACCTCGATCTAAGCTTTCATAATCCACTTGCTCATCAAATGTTTATGCTTCACAATTCTCTTCGTGAAGCCTATCGCCTTAACTGCACTGTAGGGTATGACACCAGCTGCTTCAGAATGGATTATTGACAGTGGATGTACTAATCACATGACTGGCAAGCGAAGTCTTCTCATGGACTCAACCTTACGTTCATCTCACAAGAGTCACATCACATTTGCTGATACTGGTAAAAGCAAGGTATTGGGTCTAGGTAGAGTTGCAATCTCAAGGGATCAGCACATGGATAAAGTGATGCTTGTTGAATCCCTTGGTTTCAACTTAATGTCTGTCTCAATGCTTTGCGATTTGATATGATTGTGATGTTTGGAAAATATCGTTGCCTTGTTCTAATGGAATCTGACAAGTCTCTAGTCTTTGAAGGGTATCGGAAAGATGATTTGTACATGGTAGATTTCTCAGTAGGACCACAACTTGCCGTATGTCTTCTTGCAAAAGCTTTAGAATGTTGGCTCTGGCATCGGAGGCTAGGGCATGCTGGCATGAGGAACTTGCATACTCTTGCAAAGAAGAAGCATGTCATAGGCATCGAGGGCGTCAAGTTCAAGGATGATCACTTATGCGGTGCCTGCAAAGCTGGAAAGATGACGAGGGCCAAGCATCCCTCGAAGACAATCATGACAATGACTCAACCCTTCGAACTGCTACACATGGACCTGTTTGGTCCCACTCACTACTCAACTCTTACTACTACTGCTTGTCTCTATGGCTTCATCATTGTTGATGATTATTCAAGATATACATGGGTGCATATAATCCTCTACAAGACTGAAGTGCAGGATGTCTTCAGACGCTTTGCCAATCGAGCCATGAACAACTATGGCGTCAAGATCAAGCACATCAGAAGTGACGATGGCACTGAATTCAAGAACACCGGCCTCGACACTTATCTTGATACTTTGGGAATCACTCATGAGTTCTCAGCTTCGTACACGCCACAGCAGAATGGCATCGTGGAACTGAAGAACAGAACATTCATTGAGATGGCCCGGACGATGCTCGACGAATACAAGACTCCAAGAAAGTTCTGGCCTGAAGCCATTGATACTGCATGCCATGTCATCAACCGTGTTTATCTTCACAAGCTTTTGAACAAAACATCCTATGAGCTCCTCACTGGTAAGAAGCCAAATGTCAGTTACTTTAGAGTATTTGGTGCCAGGTGCTGGATCAAGGATCCACATCATACTTCAAAATTTGCACCGAAAGCACATGAAGGTTTTATGCTTGGATACGGAAAGGATTCACACTCCTACAGAGTCTTCAACCTCTTTCACTATAAAGTGGTTGAAACTATGGATGTGCGGTTCGATGAGACTAACGGATCGCAAAGAGAGCACCTGCCAAATGTGCTAGATGAAGTTCCATCTAGTGAATCCATCAAGCTTATGGGAACTGGAGAAATCATACCATCTGAAGCACAGCCCGAAGAAGAACTCATCATCTCTGCACCTAATCAACCTGAAGACAATACTCAGCCTGAAGACAATCCTTCTAACGATGACAATGATTAGCAAGAGCAAAATCTTTGTCATGTTCATCCTCGTGTTGCAAATGAAGTACATATTGAGAAAATAATTGATAGCATCAATGCACCTGGTCCACTCACTCGTTCAAGGGCAACACAACTAGCAAATTTCTGTGGACACTTCGCATTCGTCTCAATATCTGAACCTAAGAAAGTTGATGAAGCCTTCACGGAACCTGAATGGATTCAAGCTATGCAAGAAGAGCTTCAACATTTTGAGCTGAATAATGTATGGGAACTGGTCAAGCGTCCTGATCCTCAAAGGCACATTATCATAGGCACTAAATGGCTATATCGCAACAAGCAAGATGAGCATGGTCAAGTTGTCAGAAACACGGCTCATCTCATTGCTCAAGGATAGACTCAAGTTGAAGGAATCGACTTCGATGAAACATTTGCTCCTGTGGCTAGGCTTGAAGCTATACGCATACTGCTGGCCTATGTAAATCATCATAACATTCTTCTGTATGAAATGGATGTGAAGAGTGCCTTTCTCAATGGCAAGATTGAATAAGAAGTGTATGTTGCACAACCGCCTGGCTTTGAAGATCCAAAACATCCTGACATGGTTTACAAGCTCAACAAGGCACTGTATGGCCTCAAACAAGCACATCGTGCTTGGTATGACACACTCAAGGACTTCCTGAAGAGCAAAGGCTTCAAACCTGGTTCCCTGGATCCCACGCTCTTCACGAAGACATATGATCGTGAACTGTTTGTGTGCCAAATATATGTGGATGACATTATCTTCGGCTGCACTAATCAGAAATACAGTGATGAGTTCGGATACATGATGCAAGAGCAATATCAGATGTCCATGATGGGTGAGCTGAAGTTCTTCCTTGGTCTTCAAATACGATAGCAACGCAACGACATCTTCATATCTCAAGAGAAATACCTCAAGGATTGCCTGAAGAACTTTGGAATGCAAGACTGCAAAGGTTACACGACGCCAATGCCTACCAAGAGTCATCTAGACTCTGACGCCAATGGTATACCGCTCCATGATTGGTTCTTTGCTTTATTTATGTGCATCTAGGCCAGATATCATGCTTAGTGTTTGCATGTGTGCCTGATTCCAAGCGGCACCAAAGGAATCGCATCACTTAGCTGTGAAGCGAATCCTTCGATATTTGGCTCACACCCCAACACTAGGATTATGGTATCCAAAGGGCTCAGAGTTTGATCTAGTTGGATTCTCGGATGCTGATTATGCTGGTGACAAGGTGGATCGCAAGTCTACATCAGGCACATGTCACTTTTTGGGACGATCACTTGTGTGTTGGTCTTCAAAGAAGTAGAACTGTCTATCTCTCTCCACTGCTGAATCGGAATACATTGCTGCTGGATCTTGCTGCGCTCAACTTCTATGGATGAAGCAAACACACAAAGACTATGACATTCATTTGAAGCAAGTTCCACTCTACTACGACAATGAAAGCGCCATCAAGATCGCCAACAACCCAGTTCAGCACTCGAAGACAAAGCACATTCAGATCCGTCATCACTTTCTCAGAGATCATGTCATGAAGGAAGATATTGATATCATTCACGTCAGCACTGAAGAGCAACTGGCAGATATCTTCACAAAGCCCTTGTATGAGAAAAGGTTTTGCAATTTGCGGTGTGAGCTAAATGTCTTAGAATCCTCAAATGTCCTGTGATCATGCACACATCCTAATACTTATGCATGTTGATGACTTAGATGTGCAAACACACGAAGAAACGTATATCTTCAACAAATGAAGACTTACACTCTAAGTGTGAATACATTAACGCAGAATTTGACTTTGGAGCGCCACGATAATTGTGCGCCGTGTCTGGGTCTAATATTTCCTATACGGTGGGTAACGCCACCACCAAATTTTTGTTTGGAATACCTTCTGTTGGCATTACATTTGCAAAGTCTTTGCATTTTTTAGTCTTCATTATTAACATGGCTTCATGTTTATCTTCAATGTACTGATTTGGTTTCTTTCCTCTACATCATTCACTTATAGCTATGTCTTCCAGTTGAATCTTTTGAACTAAGTGAATGTGATCGGACCCTGACCTTTCTATGCTCTCGTCTTAAGTCTATCTATCCAAATCATATGCATTCTATTGAAACTGTCGAATGTCTTTGCTGCGTCCTTGTCAGTAGAAGAAACAGAGACAAACATTAATCTGTTTTCAATGCTCAATCCTTTTTACCTGAAACTCGGAGAAGTGGGAACGACCACCCGACAATCCAGGAGTGTGGGAACATGGAACAACCTCGAAGTTGTTGCATGATCGCCACGTGTCCTTCAGATGTGAACCGCCAGGGGCACCTGTGTAATAACACTGTGTCGTCCCTATCCCTATAAATACACGCCTCACCCCAGTCATTATCTCTTCTTCTAGTCTCGCACAAACCCTAGCGCCACCGCTAGCCCTCGACGACGCTGGCGATGAAGCGCTTCGCTGCCGTGACCTCACCGACGCTGCCCTCACGCCGGCCGCGGACATCATCTTCTCCGCCGTCGCCGTAGGTGTCCTCCGTCGCCAAGTTAGGGCACGGAAGATCGAACTTCTTGGCCTCCTCTCCCACTCCATCTAGCAGTTCCTCGTGTGGTAAATAAAACCTCTTTTTACAGTCTTTTTGATCCGATAGATTCATCCTTTTCAACCACAAGTGGTTTCTGTTCCTACAAGTTGGATCTATCTCATTCTGCATCTCATAGCATGCCTAGTATGTTCACTTATGCTTCACAAAGTAGTTAGATTCCTCACTTGTACTTATTCATGGATTCGTACAAATCTAGAACCAACTCTCTACATATGAGTGAATGTCTTCGCACTATGAGGTCAATGTCTTCTAAACTGATTTATCTTCAAAATAGAATGCATATGACATCTTCCCCTTCCCTCGCATCTCTAATGCTGTCACAGGTACATGTCCATGGGAGAATCCCTTGGTTCTCATAGTCTGAATTCATTTGCAGAGTTCTTACAGCGTCACATAAGTTCTCCTAAAGCCAGTTCCTGTCTGACCAGTAGACGAAAGACTTCACCACTGTTGAAGCCTTTCAGTCTAAACTTCATGAAAACTCAAAAATCAGTCAGGAAGGGCGGCAGACAACGCCGTGGAAACACTGCTAAGGACGTGCCACCGGATCTCTATGAGTTATACAAATCAGATCCAGAAGAAACCTATGGAGAACGCAAGAACCGAATCCAATAGATTCAAAGACATTGGGCAGAGGAATGGTTCAAGTACAGATTCGTCACCAAGGAGTATGCTGAGAAGAATGCCTTAAAGGGTCCCTGGGGAGATATAATATACAACGGTCTTCAGCCCAAGTCGAATCTCTGTTATGGTGTTGTGAAGATAATCTGTTCAAGTGCAACTATCAGGCTGCAAAGAACTCGGCCAAAGAAAACAAGAAGTCTTTTGGATTAGACTTCAACCCAGGCCCCTCTGCACCACGAGCTAATGGCACACGCGATGCCGAACCCAATCTTATTGGGAACTTCTACAACTTAGAAGGTCTCATCACTCACATTCAGGTTCAAGGGGCAGTCGTGGACCACTCTGCTGATGACTCTGATTCTGATGAAGCGCCTGCACCTCCGAAGCCTGTGAAGCATCAGAAACCAAAGGCTTCAAAGCCCCCCTCTGCACCAAAGGTCTCACGGGCAAAGCCTCTGGCCACTGCACCTCCGGAAGCTAGTGTGCAGTTTGAAGATCTCTCACGCATCTCCATGTCTGCCAAGTTAAAAAAGACCATGCAACCCACTGGTCAAGCACTAACCCCTGCTGCTGTTTTGAGAAACGAGAATGATGCCATTGATCTGTCCAGCGATGATGATCATGGCGATGACGCTCTTGAGCAGTTGATAAAGAGCAAGCAAGAGGCGGAAATCTTCAATGATCTTCCCCTCTTTGATATGGAAATCTTATACAAGTTTATTGATGAGTGGTTTGACAGCCCAGATGTCAGTTTGCATGATCTTCAACTTCCAATTGGCCTCAACATCTCCTTCCACGGAGCCATTGCTGCTGAGATGGCTCTTGCTCAGAAAATTTTTGAGCTGAAGCATAAGATCGATTATGAAATGGCTCGGTTCAAGAAGCACATGGCCAAACTCAATGTTGAAGACATTCAAAACTTCAAGGTCATGATGCATGAGCTCAAGGAGGCATTCCACAAGAAACGAGAAGAAGCAAAAGGTTCTCGTGAGCGCATGAAGAATCTTGCTGCCAAATGTGTTCAAGGCTACAATGAAGCTGAAAAGCACAAGGTTTCGGGGCGACCAGGCATCGACCCCAGAATGGCTGCCAAGAAGAAGAAGAAGCCAGCTGTGGCCAAACCAGAAGCATCAAGACAGGAAGAACCTCGCATTTTCTTCCCAGCCAGTATGACAGGCTCGAAGCCTAAGGTCCCCACAGTGGCTTCAGAATTCAAGAAAACTTGAGAAGCTGAAGCCGAAGCCAGAAAGCGCAAGACCAAAGCCACCACTGATGATGCTCCCCCAACCAAGAAAAGGAAAACAAAGAAGAGAGACAGGGCTGCTTCCACAGAGCCCCTTCTTGTCGAGCCAATTTCTGTTGCTCGTCCTGCGTCTGAACATCGTGAACGTCATCTGGTAGTTCATGAGCCTGCTTCCACAAAGGCTCCTGAATCTGAAGAGAATCCAGCTGTTGACCCCACCACAGCTGAAGATATTGGTCCTCACGACAATGTTGAAGATGATGAAGTCCTTCCTCAGATCAAGCACAATTTGGTATCATCGCCTATTCTCATGAACAGTGAACTCATCAGCATTGGTCGTCCATTGACGCCAATTGCTCAGGATGACTCATGGGCTGATCACCCTCAAGAATCCCCTTGTGTTGAAGAAACACCAGTCACTCCTCCACCAGAAGTCACCACTCCGGTGATTGACAATGAAGACTTTGAGGCCCAACCAACTCCATCTCCACAGGCGTCGCCAGCATTTTGCAGGCTTCGCAAAGGACCTAGGCCACATGTCACATTGTCAAGTGTTCCCGAAGGAGAAGAGCGCCAATCAGTCTCACGTGAAGTCTTTCTTGAAGCCTCTCCGACTATGAACATCCCTGAATCTGAAGCCAAAGAGGCTAAAGATATTCTGGCTGCATCAGCCAATGTAGAAGAAGAACCACGTGATGAAGAAAGATTTGCTACACCCCCGTCCAACCCTGAAGTTTTTCTCGAGGAGAACGTGTCTGACCCTCCAGCTCCTGGAGTGGATGTTACTAATACTGAGGCGGCCACCAACATAAACACTGAAGCCAATGCTATTGTCATGGCTGAAGCTAATGTGGCGCCTGAAGCTAATGTGGTCCCAGAAGTGAATGCACCTGAAGCCAATGCAGCACCCGAAGCAAATCCGCTGCCTGAAGCCAATGCCTCTGCTCCTGTACCTCCTCCTAGGCCACACACCATCGAGCAAGAATATGATCATGGACAACTTGTTACTGTCCGCTGGCCAATCCTGGTTCCTCCGCCTGCTCCCGGACCTGAGTTTGCCTATCATGTGGAGCAAAGGCCTCATGTCCAGAAGCCAAAGCAAAGGCTACCATGGTTTCCAGGTACTGCAACTTCACCAGGATCCTTTAATCTAAATGGATTCAAGGCACACAACACATTCTTCAATAGTGCCAAGAACCCCTACACAAGGCCAAGAATCTCTTCGGACCGATTCTAGAGTTATCAGTAGCAAAGCTATTATTCATGTATCCTGTACAATCAGGGACGCATCTTTCCTCACATGCATCTTGATTCTGAAGCCATTGCTGGACTGCCATGCCTTGAAGAAGCCCTTGACTGCTTCCGTTATGCGGGTCTGCTTAATTTTGTGACTGACAAGGAACACCGGAATGAAGAACTTCTGCTTCAATTCTATGCTAACCTCCACATTCGTGGATACAACAGGGATTCAAAGACTTGGATCCTTGAGTGGATGACAGGAGATGTTCATCATGAAGCTAAAGCTCAAGACATCATTGAGCTCACAGCCCTGCCCACTCCTGGTGAATACTATGAACCAGGTTGTCAACAACACCAGAATGCTTTGGAGAGCATTTTTCAGAAGCCAGAACCCAACATGAGCCAAATGCTAAGCATGATGAAGCCTCTGCCACGCGACACTGAATACCCAACGGAATTCTTTGTTGAAGACCTCGAGTATCTGCCCCGCACCATTTACCATATCTTCAAAAAAACTCTATGGCCTGTCAAAGGACATTCATCTGTAGCAAGCTTGAAGGAGCAATGAAGACTTTGGTTTTCTATATCTTCAATGGCATAAGCTTCAATGCTCAAGACTTCTTCATCAGGCAGTTGGCTGCATCTGGCTCCGACATTTTTGGTCTGAAGTTCTATGCTCCATGGGTAATGCGTCTTATCAAGCTTCACTCTGCCTTCAACTATCTGCCGTCTGCGCGCAATCATCTTGTATTCTTGCTAGAGGTTGATCTGTCTGTTGAAGCTATTTACCTAGAGCCTGCTAAGGATCCAATTTATCTTCACAATGTTGATCGTCAAAGCTTCACCCAGCCCATTGAAGGAGTTCAGGCAGTCTCTCGTGTTTATCCCTTGTGTCATGGGTTTGTCACGGCAGATGTCCTCCTGAAAGGACTTAGTCGTGGAGCCATCGCAACAGGTTAGCTTAAAGGGGTTAAACCGGACAAGGGGACACGGGAGTTTATACTAGTTCGGCCCCTTCGATGAAGGTAAAAGCCTACGTCTAGTTGTGATTGGTATTGCTAGGGTTTCGAAGGCCAAGGAGCGAATTGGCTTTGTCTGGCTCTCGAGTTGTTGTTGTCTGTCTCTAAACCGCGGCCGGGTCGTCCCTTTATATACATAGGTTGATGCCCGCCAGGCTACAGAGTCCCGAAGCCGGATCATAAACGTATCCGGTTCGGCCTCTCTCTTTCTATCTTACTATACAAGTTACATGACTAGGCCGGTTTACATTTACAGACTGTAACCCGCCTTTGGGCCCTCCCTAAAGCGCCATCATCTTTACATCTTCATGGGCTTCTAATCTTCAAAGATTCAACCCGACTACATAAGGTCGGTTTACCTCCAGTAGTAATATCCCCAACATTAGGCCCCAGATTGGTTTGAACTTGTTCATGTCAATCTTCCACACTTAGAAAAAATCTTCTCTCTTATCTTCATTTTTGATCTTGTAAACTGCCGTGACGTCATACTTCAAAATTACGATAAACTGCCCTGACGTCATCCATCCGTTGTTGTCGGAGATTTCCTTCATTTAATTTATATCCAGTCATCGAGGCGATACCTTTATTAACTTATCCATTTTTTGGGCTCCTCGATTCCCGTATTTGCCATTTTATCACTTCGCCTTATAAATAGGACCGAGGGGTCATTTTCACTGTTTCCCCCCTGCCTCTTCGCGTCGTATTCCTTGTGCCGCTCGGCCTCTGAAGCTCCGCCGCCACCGTTGACCGTCGCCTCTGCTCCGACCTTGGCCGCTGCATCACCCTGAACGCACCAGAATACTGCGGCGCCCTTCCACTTCCTCACCAGCTCCGGTAAATTCTCTGCTTTTTTCACCATAGATCTGTTCTAGGGTTTCGACATTCTTCGCAGGTCTTATGAAGTTCATCAGTGCTATTGTTACATGTTCTTCCTTTAATAGATGGACACTTTATGCTTGATGCATCTCTTGCCATAGCTTACCTACCATGGCCATCACAAATCCTTATGCGCAAAAAACTGATCTAGTCTGTCAAAAATTGCTTCAGTTCTGCACCCCTTCAAGATCCAATTATTTTTGCTTTTCTGTCTTATCTTTAGATCCGAATGTTTTATACATCACTGTGAGATTTGTTTCTATGTTCCTGTGAGATCCGTTTCTCCTCGCACCAATATAAGCGGTTTAACATTTGTATAAATAGTCTATGCCATTAGCCCTCTGATAAACCGGAAAAGCATGTTACCTTCATAATTATGCTCCGGTTTAACAGTGTCTGATCAATCCTGCGCTAGCATTACCTTTCTCTCTCATTATACTAGTCTTCGGGTTGTACCATTTATCATATCAGTATGTTTCTTACTCCCTTGTCTCTTGTGTATAATCATGCGTAATTTATAAACCGGCCTTTCATTTTCAGTTTGTTCGCTTTGCAATGGCCAAACAATTCACTGCCTGCAACTGGGCTCGTTCCCGGGTTACTGAGGCTCAATTGAATGAGATGGTTAGCATCGGCTCTCTGCCTAAGAAAACTGAGATCAAATGGCGAGTTCCAGGAACTGAGAATCCTCCAACCCCAAGACAAGGCGAGGTGGTAATCTTTGTTGACCATATAGGCCGTGGTTTCAAACCGCCAGGGTCAAAATTTTATCGAGATGTGCTTGCCAGCTTGCAACTGCATCCACAAGATATTGGTCCCAACTCAGTCTCCAACTTATGCAATTTCCAAGTCTTTTGTGAAGTCTATTTACAAGAAGAACCAACTGCAGAACTGTTCCGGGATTTCTTTCACTTAAACCGGTGCACAGAGTTTGTGAATGGCCCGAACACAGAGCTTGGTAGTGTCTCAATTCAAAAGCGGAAAGAAGTGGAATTTCCTCATGCCAAACATCATAGCCACCCAAAGGAATGGAACCAAACATGGTTTTATTGCAGAGACACTTCGCCTGAGGATGAAAATCCCCTCCCCGGCTTCCGTGATCATAGATTATCCAATACTCACCCAATGCCACAACGCCTGAGCTCTTCAGAAAGGGAAAAATACGCTCCTCAAATCGCCAAGCTCCGGGCCTTTATGGCAAACGGTTTAACAGGTGTGGATTTTGTGCGCTGTTGGATATCCTGGAGTATCTTGCTGCTAAGCCGGCGTCCTGGTTTAATGTGGGAATATACCGGTGAAGTTGATGATCCTCAACACCACTGCAACATCCAATTATCTGAGGAAGAAGTTACTGAAGGTGTAAAGAAGATTCTGAATGAATCGGAACTGGTCTGTAGTCAAACCGGTCTGAGTCTCTTCTATACCAAGAACAAACCGCATGCCGTAAGCATTAAACTTCCTCTTCATCTCTAATATATTTAACTTATACAAGCTGTAACCCTTCTTCTTTATATATAGGGTGATGACCCCTTCTGAAAACGGAAATCCATAGAGAAAGCGGCAAAGCCAATTGGAGACAAAGTGGTCAAACCAACCTGCCTGAAGACCAAAGCCATAAAACAGACGTCAAAGCGGAAAATGGCTGACCGGATTAATATGGAACTTGATGATGATACTGATGACCCAGAAGTTGAGGTAGAACTTGACTCACTTGGCTCTCTTTTTATGCATCTTATTAACAATGATCTTCCTCAGGAGGAGGCAGAAGCTAGTCAGGCTGATGACGTAGAGGTAATTACCCTTTCCTCCGGTTCAGACTCTATGCCAACACAAAAAACTCGCCAAGCAATCCGGAAAGTAAACTTTTCTCATCCTCTTGCTCACTTGGATCCAACATTTATTTTGAAGACTCAACAACATGAAGCTCGCCGGACAACCCGGCACAGTGGCCAACAAGTCACCTCTGCCGGTTTACCTGATACTCCGGTTCGGAAGCGTCGGTCTGAGGTCTCTCCTACTTCTGACCATTCTTACCCCAAGGCAGGTTATTTCAGATAGCCTCTTAATCCATCTGATTCAAATTATCATGTGACACCTCCTTCCTCTTCTGGTGAATCGACAGCAACTCAACTGCCCCATTTGAAAACTGTGGCCGGGTGAGTTATGAAAAACCTTTCCTTTCAATGCGCCCTACATCTTTTGAACAGGATGTTAATCCTTTTTATTCTGTTTGCAGGGCCAAAGCCAGACCCAGCAAGAAAGCTCGGGTCACCAATCTGCCAGAAGACCCTGTTGCCGAAGAAGAAGAACCAAGAGGTGAACCGGATCAGACTGGTGAACCGGAAGGCCTCCATCCTGAAACAACTTTTGATGATCCGCCCCCTGACGACCAACATATTGACAAACCAACAGATGCTGAGCCTGCCACCCCTGATACTGAACTAGCAGAACCAAACCGGGCTAATCCAATGAAAGACACTGAAATTCCATCATCATCCACCAAAAATCCTGAAGGCCAAGGTGATGACGTTATTATTACTGGAATAGGCCACAGCTGTCCTAGTCATCCCGTCATTTTGGCTCAGCATAGTGCCAAAGAAGAGCAAATTGCCAAGGATAAAGTTAAAAGGATCAGCGACTTATCTTAACGCTGATGAGCTTCATTCCGGCTTCTTAAACCGTCTGCACTCAAACCGGGATTATGAAGCCGGTTTGGTGAATTTGATGAAAGAACGATATGAGGTAAATGCTTCTCTCTTGTACATTGATTTATAGCTGAAATACTATTCCAAGTAGCCTCCAAGAACCGTTTTATTATTGTTAATCATAAACCGGGTCTTTGTAACACTTCAAGCATCCCATCATTGATCCTTGCAAAGGAGTGTCCTCAATCATAGATAAGACTCATGTTTGAAAAAATTAGATAACGTTCTGCAGCATAGCCCCCAAAGGCTGGTTTAACTTGGCAAGTTAATCCGTTTTTTAACCCACACCGCCGGTTTAGAACAAACGTACATTAGCCCCCAAGTGTCAAGGATAATGCTTGCATTGTTTTGGAGACTTGTATAGAGGGTAGTATTTGAAAGCAAAGAGGCATTAGCCCCCAAGTATGAAGTGGATAACTTGTTATATGCTTTATACTTAGTGCATAAATATGTTGTTTTGTTGAATATACCTTCAATGTTGCAGGCTGAACTGAGAAACAAACATGCCCAAAACTCTGACCTGCAAGAAAATGTGAAGTCTCAACAAGCCGAAGCTGCAAAAGCCAAAGAGGAGCTGACACAGGCCCTGGCCAAAATGGAAAAGCTGAAAGAATCCTTCAACCAAGATCGTGCTGAATGGGAAACTGAAAAAGCGGGTTTAACCAGAAGAGCTGTAGATGCCGAGGGAGCCCTGAAACCGGTGGTTGAAGAACTAGCCAATTTGAAGCGCCAAATCAACGCTATGACCTCTGCTATCTTTGGTAAGTGTCTGTTTATGTATGTTGCACCAGTCAATGAATCTTAAAACTAACCAAAATGTTGATAAAATATTTGGCAGGAACTCGAATCACTCATCTTGGTGCAGATATGCGGATGAAGCTCAAAGCGGCATATACATTGGTTGAGCAGCTATACTCTGGGTCTCAGCGAGCCATTAGTACAGCGGCTTATAACAAACCGGCGCCAACGTTGATTAAGGAGACCCTTGAAAAGCTGGGCATGTTACCGGCGCGTATTGCCGAGTTGAAAAGAGCCACTGCGAGAGCAGGAGCATTAACCGCCCTTATTCGAGCCAAGGCCTGGATTCCAGACCTTGAAGCGAAGGATATCATTAAAGGATATCCAGGCGTTAAATAAGATGGTTCAAACTTTGACAATGATGATCTTCGGAGGCTGACCAAACAGATGTGGCCAGGGGCCAGCAAATTGGCTGAGGACACCGATTTGTCCCATTTTCAACCGTTTTATGATACAGAAGGGAAAAGACAGCCGGCCGAGATCCATGAAGTCAAAGAAATTGTGCCTCCGATTCGTAAGCACACTTATGCCCCTGATATTAACCCTTCTGACCTTATCCATGAGGAAGCAGTGTTCCAAGCTTTAACCGGAATCGATTGGTCAATGGCTGATTTCCAGCGGCTGGGGAGGGATGAAGAAGTGCCTACACCAACTGACCCGCAACCGTCAAACCGTTGTGATGAAGAGTCCTGATCCGGTTGCCGGTTTATATGGCTACTGTGAAAAACAATGGCACTGTTTGAGCCGCTTTGAAGCTTCATGTAATAGGATAGCTGAAACTTTGTTTATCTGCCATGCCATCGAGCATGTTTCATAACGCTTTGTAACAATCTGTGCCGCCCTTCAGGATATATTCTATGCATAGCCTATGATGACTTGCCTTCCTAGGTCCAAAAACACTTAAAAGTGTCTAGCGGTTTACCGCTAAACATGTCATAATATCCAAGAAGTACATAGTACTTTAGTTGAATAATCAAGTGTTTGTACAAAAAATAATGTACAGAACATACCTCATTGATTGACCAAACGTGTATACAGCAAAGGTGTTTAACACCAACCCGATACGTTTGATAATTTCATCTGCATAATGCTGGTCTATGTATTAAACCAGACTGGTATAACTACCGGATTTTCTTTATAACACTGGTGATTTAGTCAAACCAGACCGGGTCAATGACCACCGGTTTATAATTGATCATGTGCCAACAACTGGTGGTTGGAAAGCAAGCCGGGTCAAGGACGCTGGTTTATCAAAAAATACTTATGATTGTCAACAAACAAAATTCAAATAGGAAAAAATGCGAGGCTTTTTACGAGCTGCCAGGCTCCAAATTGAGGCTTTTCATGGGCTGCCAGGCCTCTGAGTTAAACCATTTAACAAAGCCTTTTAAGATGGGCCTCCAATTAACCAATCATCGTTTTAACTGCGACAAGTTCAGGGTCTGTGAAAGATTGACTTGTCATACGTTCGATGGGTCATGCCAGGATTACCTAGATAGGAGTGGCTTACTTGATGAAGGCAGGTTAACCTGAGGTTTTAGGTGAATACACCAGGCTTCCAAGCCGTGGCTTGATAGCCAATGACGAGGGTCCTTTCAAACTCTTTGTTGCTTTGCAAAAAAGAGCCCCCAAGTAACTTTGTGAGCGATGCTCAGCGTGTGCCTATGTTGGAGTTTGTATTGTGTACAATACTCTCTTTGGCTCCACAAAATTTTCCTTGTGTGGCTGAAATGCCTATCAAGAGGTGTAGCTGTGGTTCAAACATGACCAAGCCCCCTAGTGATTTTCTTTATCTTTACGCAGCTGCTAAAGCCAGTTTAACAAAGACTCTGCTTTGACCGTTAACTTGTAAAAGCACACATATGTTATAAGAAAGAACAGATACCCCGCTTATAATGGAGGCTCCGGTTTATTATATGGTATATACACTGTCATAAATATGTACAGGTGAAGAGCCTATGGCCTCAAGTATAGTAAGGCCGAAGGAGAGCTATGTTCCATGGCCGCTTTGTCTCCTCCTCTGATTGACGTGACTCTTCATGCTCTCGAACATCAATGAGGTAGTAGGATCCGTTGTGCAGATTTTTGCTGACCACAAAGGGTCCTTCCCAAGGGGGGGATAACTTGTGCATATCAGTCTGATACTGGATGAGCCGGAGCACCAAATCACCTTCTTGAAAGGTTCTAGTTTTAACCCGGCGGCGGTGATAACGTCAAAGATCTTGTTGATAAATCGCCGAACGTGCTGCTGCAAGATCCCGCTCTTCATCCAACAGGTCCAGAGAATCCTGACGTGCCTTCTCATTATCAGCTTCAACATAAGCTGCCACACGGGGCGAATCGTGACGGATGTCACTAGGAAGAACCGCCTCCGCTCCATATACCATGAAGAAAGGCGTGTAACCCATAGACCTATTGGGTGTGGTGTTGATGCTCCATAACACAGAAGGTAGCTCCTCGACCCAACAACCCGGCGTCCGCTTTAAGGGAATCATAAGCCTTGGTTTGATACCCCGTAGAATTTCTTGATTTTCCCTTTCCGCTTGACCATTAGATTGGGGGTGAGCCACTAATGCTAGATCAAGCCGGATGTGCTCACGTTGACATAATTCTTCCATCTCTCCTTTTGATAAGTAGTACCATTATCTGTTATAATGCTATGTGGAAAGCCAAACCGGAATATCACCTTTTTGATGAATTGAACCATCGTGGCTGCATCCCACTTGCTGACTGGCTCTGCCTCTACCCATTTAGTGAATTTATCAACTGTAACTAACAGGTGGGTCTTCTTGTCCATGGAGCGCTTGAAAGGTCTAACCATATCCAGCCCCCAAGTTGCAAACGGCCACGTAATTGGAATCATATGCAACTCTTGAGCCGGTACGTGCGCACGGCGGGCAAACTTTTGACATCCATCACATCTTTTGACTAAATCCTCCGCATCAGCATGCGCCGTCATCCAGTAAAAACCGCGGCGAAAAGCTTTAGCAACCAACGACTTTGAACCGACGTGGTGACTGCAATCCCCTTCATGAATTTCTCGCAAAATCTCACAACCTTCTTGAGGAGAAACACATCGATGAATTGCACCTGAAACATTGTAACGATGTAACTCCCCGTTGAGTATGGTCATGGACTTGGAACGCCGGATTATCTGTCGAGCCAACGTTTCCTCAGCTGGTAACTCGCCCCGGTTCATGTAATCCAGATATGGGATCGTCCAATCCGGTATGGCATGCAGAGCTGCCACCAACTGAGCCTTCGGATAGGGAATAGCCAAATCTTCTTCGGCTGGTATTTTGACTGACGGATTGTGCAATACATCAAGAAAGACATTGGGTGGAACAGGTTTACGTTGGGAACCAAGACGACTTAAAGCGTCCGCCGCTTCATTCTTCCGCCGGTCTATATGGTCCACCTGATAACCTTTAAAGTGACCAGCCACTGCGTCCACCTCTCGCCGATATGGAGCTATGAGTGGGTCCTTAGAATCCCAAGTGCCAGACACTTGCTGAGCCACTAGATCTGAATCGCCGAAGCACTTAACCCGGCTCAAATTCATCTCTTTAGCCATCCGAAGACCGTGGAGTAAAGCCTCATATTCAGCTGCATTGTTAGTACAAGGGAACATTAAACGGAGGACATAACAAAACTTGTCACCTCGTGGGGAAGTTAATACGACTCCAGCCCCCGAACCCTCTAACTGTCTAGACCCATCAAAATGAATAGTACAATATGTATTATCTGGTTTCTCCTCAGGTGCCTGTAACTCCGTCCAATCGTTGATGAAATCCACGAGTGCCTGGGACGTGATCGCCGTGCGGGGTATATATTTGAGCCCGTGAGGTCCAAGCTCAATGGCCCACATGGGAATCCAGCTAGTTGCCTCTCTGTTTTGAATGATGTTGCCCAGAGGAGCTGAACTGACCACTGTGATAGGATGGCCCTGAAAATAGTGTTTGAGCTTCCGGCTTGCCATAAACACCCCATACACCAGTTTCTGCCAATGTGGATACCTCTGCTTTGACTCAATGAGCACCTCACTGAGATAATAAACCAGCCATTGAACTGGATACTCTTTGCCAGGCTCCTTGCGCTCTACCACAATGGCTACGCTGACAGCCCGGGCATTAGCAGCCACATATAATAATAATGGCTCTTTATCGATCGGTGCTGCCAGCACGGGCGGTTCCACTAGCTGCCTCTTCAGATCTTCAAACGCCTTATCAGCTACCTCACTCCAGACAAAGTTATCTGTTTTCTTGAGCATCTGATATAAGGGGATGGCCTTCTCTCCAAGGTGGCTGATAAACCGGCTCAAGGCTGTAATCCGGCCGGCCAGACGTTGAACATCGTTAATACACACCGGTTTAGCCAAGGACGTAATTGCTGCAATCTTTTCCGGATTAGCCTCAATGCCTCTGTTTTAAACCAGAAAGCCGAAGAGCTTAGCCTGCCGGGACACTGAAAACACACTTCTCCGGATTGAGCATCATCTTGTAAACCCAAAGATTGTCAAAGGTTTCCCGTAGATCATCTATCAATGTCCCCTCCTTTCTGGATTTGACCACAATATCATCCACATACGCATGAACATTGCGCCCAATTTGCTTATGAAGGCAATTCTGGACACATCGCTGGTAAGTTGCCTGGGCACTCTTGAGTCCAAAGGGCATGGAAACATAGCAGAAGGCTCCAAAAGGAGTTATAAAGGCTGTCTTCTCCTAGTCCTTAACTGCCATTTTGATCTGATGATAACCAGAGTAAGCATCCAAAAAACACAAACGGTCACAACCCTCCGTAGCATCAATTATCTGATAAATGCGAGGGAGAGCAAAGGGGTCTGCAGGGTAAGCCTTGTTTAGATCTGTGTAGTCCACACACATGCGCCAAGTGCCGTTTTTCTTAAGAACCAGCACCGGATTGGCTAACCACTCTAGATGAAAAACTTCGACAATAAACCCAGCAGCCAACAGACGGGCTACCTCTTCACCTATAGCCTTGCGTCTTTCCTCATTGAAACGGCGGAGGAACTGTCGGACCGGTTTGAACTTAGGATCAATGTTGAGTGTGTGCTCAGCAAGTTCTCTCGGTACACCTGGCATGTCAGAAGGTTTCCATGCAAAGATGTCCCGATTCTCACGGATGAACTCGATGAGCGTGCTTTCCTATTTGGGATCCAGGTTAGCGCTGATGGTGAACTGTTTGGATGAATCACCAGGGACAAAGTCAACCATCTTAGTGTCTGTAGCTGATTTGAACTTCAATGTCGGATCATGTTCCGTAGTTGGCTTTTTTAAGGAGGTCATGTCTGCCGGATCAACTTGCTCCTTATAGAATTTTAACTCCTCCGTGGCACAAACCGACTCAGCATAAGCCGCATCGCCTTCTTCACACTCCAAAGCAATCTTTCTACTTCCATGTACTGTGATAGTCCCCTTATGACCTGGCATTTTAAGCTATAGGTAAACATAACATGGCCTTGCCATAAACTTAGCATAAACCGGCCGCCCAAACAAGGCGTGGTACGGACTTTTGATCTTCACCACCTCAAATGTCAATGTTTCTGACCTTGAATCATAGTCATCTCCAAAAGCTACCTCCAAAGCTATCTTACCAACAGGATATGCAGACTTACCAGGCACCACACCATGAAATACCGTATTCAACGGTTTAAGATCCTTATCTGTCAACCCCATACCGCGGAATGTATCATAATACAAAATATTGATACTACTTCCCCCATCCATGAGCACTTTAGTGAACTTGTATCCCCCAACTTGAGGGGCTACCACCAAGGCCAAATGACCTGGATTATCAACCCGGGGCGGGTGATCCTCTCTACTCCAAAAAATAGGTTGCTCCGACCAGCGTAAATACTGAGGTACTGCCGGCTCAACGGAGTTGACTGCCCTTTTGTGAAGCTTCTGATCATGTTTGCACAAACTAGTAGTGAAGACATGATATTGCCCGCTGTTCAGCTGTTTGGGATTACTCTGATAACCCGACTGTTGCTGCTGCTGACTCCCCTAATGGTTGTAACCTCCCTGGTTGCCTTGGTGTCCTTGATTGACATGTCCGGTTTGATTGCCTGGAAACCCTGAACCGGAACCACCACCTCCGTAACCCGGCCCGTGGAAACCTCCTCCTGAACCGCCGGGCGGGCCACTGTCATATTGGAACATTTTGGAATTCTTGAAATCCCGCATGATGTAACAATCTTTCTAGAGATGTGATGCCGATTTATCCTTCGATCCATGCTTTGGACAGGGCTGATTTAACAAACCCTCCAAATTATTGCCTGGACCTCCACCCCTCTGGGCTGCTTGCCTTTACGGCGCTGGCCATTCTCCTGCGCATTGGTATTTGCGACAAAGTCCAAACTACTATCGGCCTTGCGCTTACCAGTATTTCCATGGCCTGCCAGATTATGTTGTTGGCCTTTGGCATTGTCGTTCTTCTTATCCTTCTCCGGTTTGTCCTCCTCTGAATCTGGATCCTTGGTATTATCTGAATCAGCATATTTAACCAAAGCGGCCATGAGTGTTGACATGTCGTTGC
Source organism: Triticum aestivum (assembly GCF_018294505.1). NCBI lineage: Eukaryota > Viridiplantae > Streptophyta > Magnoliopsida > Poales > Poaceae > Triticum > Triticum aestivum. The sequence goes on from NC_057806.1 coordinate 149,784,967, forward strand.
AGTGACATTTGAGCCTTCCCAACTTCTGTTTCAACGGTTTGAAACGACAATTGCCATCTAACGTTAACACTGCGGTGTCCGCATTGATACGATCTGATGAATGCAAAATCGCCGATACCCGTTTGACCCAATGGGTCGTGGACTCCCCTTCTTCTTGGACACAAGCGGCCAGATCTACAATTGACATTGGCTGCTTACACGTATCCTTGAAGTTCTGGATAAACCGGTGCTTTAGTTCGGCCCATGATCCAACAGAGTTAGTTGGCAAGCTCTTCAACCAAGTGCGAGCTATTCCTTCCAACATCATGGTGAAATATTTAGCACACACCGCCTCATCCACATTGTCAGGACCCCGACTCGATGTCACATCGATCTAGCCGGTAACACCTCATATCACTTTGCGGCCTCACGCACGGTATCCCCACGGGTGTCGCCTTACCTTTGCCCGGGACCGTTTGCGCCTTTTGGCTCACGTATATGATAGTGTCGCTAGCATCCATATGATAAGGAGCCCGGGCTGACATGGCTAGTCGTAAACCCAAAGTGGCACAGACTTACAGGGACAGGCATTCATGACCCAGCTTCGAACGTGTCGGTCATCAGCAAGTGGGTCTGGGCTGTAGCACTGGGCTAGCAGGACTCCGGTAAACCGGGCTGTAGCGGGCTAACAGGACTCCGGTACTCAAAGCGTGACATTTCCCCGAAGGGACAGACACAGGAACGAAGAAGGACACATGCCGGCCAGCCTAAGTGTTCCAGAGCAGTAGCAAGCTACCATGGCTCAGCGGTAACACTAGGAGACATTTCCCGGTAAGAGAGGCTACTAAAGATAAACAACTAGATAGTCAGATCCCACACATACCAAGCATTTCAATAACATACACACAATATGCTCGATATGTGCAATACAACATGGCATCACAAAATGACTCTACGACTCAAGTAGTTTATTCAATAGGCTCCGAGGAGCGAGACATTACAAACATGGGTCTCATGACCCAACAATCAGAGCATACAAGTCAAAGCACAAGCGGAAGCTATCATGTCTGAGTACAGACATCTACAAATGAAAAAGGCTGAGAAGCCCGACTATCTATCAGATCCTGTCGGGGCACAAGATCGTAGCTGAGGTAACAAGCTAAACGTCGAAGTCCACGTGGAACTACTAGCGAGACCGAAGTCTCTCTGCAAAAACATAAAATAGGCAAACGTGAGTACAAATGTACCCAGCAAGACTTACATCAGAACTAACTACATATGCATCATTATCAACAAAGGGGTGGTGGGGTTTAACTGCAGCAAGCCAGCTTTGACTCGGTGGCTATCCTAAACTACGACTGCGAGTAACTCTTTTGAGGTGGCGCACACGAGTCCACATATTCACCATATCAATACACCACTATGGATCCGCTCCCGTCTCCCTACGAGAACGCCATCCATAGCACTCACGCTTATCTTGCGTATTTTAGAGTATCCACTTTCACTTGTCTATGAGCTGATATAAGCAACCCAGAAGTCCTTTTCCGCGGACACGGCTATTCGAATAGATGATGATAACCCTGCAGGGGTGTACTTCTTCATACATGTTTCCACCACTTAGCGTCTGCACACGACATGTGCTCGACAGACTTCAAGCGAAAGCCGACGTGGGTGTAGACCACGACCTACCTAAACACTCAAGTCTCTAGTCCAGGTTTATCGCCTATTCGGGTTCCATCCATGAGGAGATCCGGCCGGAGTTTCGCTCACAGCCCCAAACGATGTGAACAGGGTTCCCGAGATACCAAACGGGCATCCGGTACACCGTGCCACGTACCTACCGCATCACAACCCACCCCTACGGTCAGCGCTGTCCACGGCCTCCAGTAAGCTACAAACACCAGAAACTACTTGCAACTCCTGGACAGAGGACTAGGGTGAATAAGAAGTCGAGCGGGGTCATATTTCAGGGCCCAATGTATGGTAGTAGCTGAGTCATGGATCACAAACACAGAACTCAGTTCCTAAGGACGGCTTCAATGAGACAACCCACCATGTACTCCTACATGGCCTCTCACCGACACCTTTTACCAAATCGTGTTCACACACTTAGCTCACACACAGTAGGACATGTTCACACACCTCTGATTCATTCCCGATGAATCAGACCTGACTCAACTCTAAGCAGTAGCAGGCATGACAAACAAGCATGAATGAGTAGGCACAACATGGCTCAAACAACTCCTACTCATGCTAGTGGGTTTCATCTATTTACTGTGGCAATGACAGGTCATGCAGAGGATAAAGGGGTTCAACTACCGCAGCATGTAACAGTTGAATCAGTGTTGTCCTAATGCAGTAAAAGAGAGCAGGAGCGAGAGAGTGGGATTGTATCGGAATGAACAAGGGGGTTTTGCTTGCCTGGCACTTCTGAAGATAACATTGAGTCTTCATCAGTGTCAACGATCACATCATCGGTATCACGTCTATCGAGAGGGGACAAATACCGGCAACACAGAAAGGAACACAATCAATGCAATGCACAATATGATGCATGATCATGACATGGCAAAATGAATGTGTTTTGAGCTAATGCAACTAGCAACAGATTAAATGAAGTTGGTTTGAATACAAGATTCAAATTTAAACTCCATATGTGATTATTCAAATGCCATTTAATTGATTTGTGCTAAACAGCATCTATAAGTTGTTCTAACATGCATGAAAATGGTACAGATGGATTCCTTGAATTTTTCTGATAATTTTTCATATATAAATTATTTAATTTGGAGTTACGGTTAATTTTCTATGATTTTTAGAAGTTTTAGGCATTTTCTGGAATTTTCTGATTATTTAGAATTAAAATAATTCCAGAAAATGAATTATGGCGTCAGCATGACCTCATGCTGACCTCAGCAGGTCAACGGGCGGTCCAGGTCAAACCTGACGTGTGGGGTCCACACGTCAGTGACAGGGGGGGTTAACCGGGGTTAATTTAATTTAATTAAAAGGTTAGGGGGGGTCGGGCCCACTGGTCAGTGTCAGGATTAATTAACAGAGTTGATTAAATTTAAACTAATCCTAAACTAGAATTAGTCAGGGCCGGGCCCACATGTCATTGACCCAGGGGAGGTCAAACCCCCTGGTCAACCGGGGCTAATGCGCCAGCGTTTAGCCGCCGGCGACAGCAAACGCGGCGGAGGGGCTCGGGATCGCCGCTCCGGCGACCATTCGGGCGGCAGAGACCACCCACGCGAAGCCCAGACTCGCGCGCGTCTGGTAGTGCAAGTGGGAGGAGCTGGGGTGGCCGGAGCTGCCGGCGGCGAGCCCCTTTGCGGCTGCCGGAGTTCGGGCAATCTCGGGGTCGGGGTTAGGGAGCACGGCAGGAGGAGCTGGGGCGTGCTACGGACTCCTGAGATCACGGTGAGCACGTCGGTGGGCTCGGATACGAGCTGGGGTGGCTGTGGCCATGGCCACGCCATGGCCGGCGGCGAGAGATTCTCGGGCAAAGTGGTGGGGCTAGCTAGAGAGGGAGGTGGGGCACGGGGAGAGGGGAATCGGGTCGAGGGCTCACCGCGGTTCTTCTGGTGCTGCTGGCGAGGCAGGGGAGGCACAGGGTCCGGCGAATCGACGGAGGGGAGCTTCGGTGGCCGGCGACGGAACGACGATGGTGACGGCGTTGCAGGGCTTTCGGAGGGCCGTGGGTCGGTGGGGAGGAAGGAGGGGGTCGAGGCGGAGCTCCTGGGTGCATCGGCAAGGCTAGGGGTGCACGGTGGCTGCGGCAATCGATGTCGGTGGCGGCGGCTCCGTTCGGGCCCGAGGTGCGGAGCGAGAGGGAGAGCAGGAGAAGGGGATGAGTGAGGGGGTCCAGGGGTTCGAGGCGGCGCCGAAGAGAAGGCCCGAGGCGTCGCGGTGGCGAGGGACGCAGGCAGGCAGGGAGGTGGCGTGGCGCCACGGCGCGCGCGTGCGCTGTCTCCCTCCTCTGCCTACTGGCAGAGGTAGAGGACGACTGGCACCAGGCCAGTGGGCTGGGCTGTCCACTGGGCCAGCCAGGTAAGGGGCCAGGTAAGACTCTCTCTCCCTTTTCTAACTATTTCAGTTTTTCTATTTTGCAGGTTTGTTTTGAATTTGGTTTTGAAACCAATTCAATTTATTTTGCTTCTGACAATATTTTTAGGAGCTAAAAGAATTAAAACAATGCTCCACAAAAATATTTCAGAATTATTGGACCTATATTTATTTAACAGTAGATATAAGTCCAATTCAAATAGCTATGATTTAAATTCAAAGTCCCAAAAATAAATCCTTAAAAATGTTCAATATTTTGGTTGGGACCAGAACCCTTACCAAAAATTATCAAACATTTAAGAAGAGCCATTTGGAGCAATGAATAAGATTTCTAGGGTTTTTGCCCCTCTTTTATTTAGGGTTTTGAGGCTTCCAATATTCCTCAATTCAAGTTTCAAAAATATAGACATGATGCACACATGAAGCTAGGCTAGAGCAATGCCAGAAGCTAGGGATGTGACAACTCACCCCCACAAAACAAGAATCTCGTCTCGAGATTCAAGCGTAGGGTAGGATGAAGGGGAAACGCAAACTAGTACAATCTTCACGATCCAGGGTGCACTTCAGTTGAACGTTGATGTGAACACCATCTTTGTCTTGTCGTCTTGCTCTGAGATCTTCAGCTAATCATGACAATAAGAGGAAAGGAAAACTCTAAAAGGATCGGTCTTCTCGAAGGTCGATCAACTCAGGACTAACTCACGGAATGAGACTTAAAACCATCTCTCGGGTTGAGACACGAGATACACATCAAGAGGGGTGGAAAGAAACGGGTGACGAAGGTTCGCTAGGTAGACAATAATTCCACACTTAGGAAGGTGGTAATCGATTGTTAACGTAGCAAGGAGTTGAATTGCCATGATACCACGACGAAACATCCTGGAGGAGGGTGATCGTAGGGTATTATCTTAAGTGGCAAAAAGAATTACCTTTGATATAGAGATCACTGAGACTCTCTATATCAGCCTAAGGCAAGTCACAGCAATCGATTGGCGGGGGTCGGTAGAATGGCATACTCGGACTTGGATGATGTGGATTACCTTGTTGAAGACAACGTAATGGATGAATTTTGCTTATCACCGGAAATGAAAGAGACCCATGGTAGAATGGCACATTGGTGGTGCAAGCTGGGAACAAAATGCAAATGCTGGAATGATTCTGGTAACTGGGGAAGAACCCAACAACAGAGAGTGAATTCTATGTTTGAAAAGATCATAGCATTGCCGAGGAAACTGAGAGTAACCCAGTTAGTGCCGATGATAACACCTAGCGCTTGTGCGTGCTCTCAAGAACTTGAGCATTTCCATATTCATCAAGGTTTTACCAACATCCGTGTCAAGGATCCGGTAACACAACTTACTACCATGATGGCTAAAGATGGATGATGCAGACGCAAAGGAAGATAACACCTTCTCAGACTTCACCCTAGCGAGGCCAAGCAAATAAAATCTGGATGATCGACCGGGAGACATTTAGCACTCCGCTTCTAATGTTCTCCTTGATGTGCTAGGGTAACCCATTCATAGATATGGTTTGATAACTAGAACATCAAGTAAAGGTCGGACTTCGGGAGCAATAGAATCCATAAAGAACAGTTACGGAGGTAAATCCTACGAAATCCTTATGGGGAGGTGGCCAACTTCTTCAATCAAGATACCACAATAATAGGTCCTTCGGCTGGGTGGTGCTGGCCACGACATCCACTTTACCAGTTATCGAGGGATCAGTATTATAGTTCTTGGGAAAATGTTCCAACCATCATATCTGCCTGAGATTCAGATCTGGTTGGTGTCAGGATATTCCAGACTCATCGAGTCTAGGAAGAAAAAAGAAAGTTTGCAACACAAATCGACGAGATGACGTTGCGGGATTCTCGGGAGATGAACTACGATAGCAAGCTCCAAAACATGAGCTGGTTCTGCTACAAACATGTGAACACGTTGTCCCAGACAAGCATGACCACAAAGTAGTCTTATAATAAAACACTACCGAGTTATGGTTGGGAACCATCACCGTGGATAACGAAGTCCTTGCATAAGTCATATGATTAGCTCTTATGAAGGAACTTCTTCTCCTTGAACAAATCAATCAGTGGCTTGGTGTGCTCGGGACACATATGGAATGAAGGTTGCAAGTCTCCAGACCACAGAATACTTCGCACGTGTGCATGACTGATTTGGGATGATTCCAAGGAAACAAAACTAGCTTTCTCAAATTCACGGCGGCAACTTTCACCAAATGCACGTGTATAAGAGGAAGTCACTCCTTTCATCAAAAAAATACTTCATGAGCTAGCATGAAGGAAATGCTTCAAAAGTTTACAACACTAGCTTAATGTTCAGCAAAATTATGGAGGAGATAAGGATGTTGTCAATGGGCTCAACAACAATTCATCTAGGTTTCCTTTTAAAAGGAATTCCATAGTTAAGTGAACACGGTGATAGCATTGGTCAGGCCAAAGATGTAATGGTGTATGCTCGAGGGATCGACCACGAATAAGACAACATTACGAACATCATTGGTACTGATTTGATTTGACGATAGCCCACTCTCAAATCAAAGGATTGATAAGACAATAGGTCCAGCAACTGATCACAGGGACCAATCGATGAAGATATCATCTTTCGTCAACACATACTACACAAGAATATCCCTTTGAAACGAACTAAGTCAGGCAAGCTTTTATCTTCCAACTCTCCAAGTTGTTGTCTAGCTTAACCAACTAGCTCAGGGATATCCAACACAGATTCTTGAAGAAGGATGGTTCACAGGAAACCAACTTGATCACGAGCTTAACATAACAGTCAGGGAACAACCTGGTAATACTTCCGAGAAGATATTCGGAAAATCACAAATCACCGATATGTTACTAAGCTCGAGAACAATCTTGCTTTTCAGGGCAAGATGATATGATCAAATGAGCGAGGACTTGACAAAATCCTAACTCATCAATCAAAGAGTGCACCAGGAGATAAGGACTAGGTAGCACGATCAATCTTAGAAGGATGATTCAAAAACCAACATACTAGGAATAAGATTTTTGTCCATTAACTACCAAGCAATGGGGTTGCTAGGAGTATTGAGTTCACACATCATGATTCACTTGTCGGTATTCCGGTTGCATCAACACGAAGACCGAGGAATGACTAATGATGGCAAGAAGTATCACTGTACCAAGAGTTCATAGGATGGTGTGCAATTCCTATAACAATCTCGATATAAAATAAGGTAATACTCCAAGGTAGAACAGAACAAAAGCTGGATTAGCAATTTGATCTGCGGAGCACAACTACTTTGACCCAATCCTAGATATGGATGAGGTACTGGAGTTTGTTTCTCCAAGTCATTCAGGACAGAATGGCTTGACGTACCACAAGGGTAATAGGCATCGATAAACGAATGCATGCATACTCTTGACTATCGATTGATAGACGAGGGTCAGAATGCAACTAAAGAGAACAACTCAAAGGAACATATAATTTTCTGGGTTGTGGATGCATAAATTAGTATGTCGAACCAAGTTCAACATATTTCTTCCGGATAACCCATGCAGAAAGGTAGAACTGGCAGAGTCACGATTTATGAATGGAGAACTCCTCAAGAGTACTCTAATTGTGATCTTTTGATCCAATAACATCTGCCATAAGCGGTTCATAGTATTTGGAAGAAGGAAATACCACGGACCTCGAGGACTATCGCAAAGTTACTAATATCCTGAAGGAACTAGCAAACACTATCAACATGAAGTAAATAGAGTGAATCTCGGGTTCAAAGCCCAAGGAATAGAATACCTACTACTAAGTGGCATCACGGGATGCTTTCGAGAATAAAAGCCAAAATCATCACACTGGGGATCACAAAACATTGCTAGATTACTAGGTGACTCCCTAAACACCTAGGGCCATAATAGTATCTCCAACATATATGTCAAGGTAACGGAGTACCTCAACTCACTGATTAGTGTGGTTAATCTGGCCCATGGGAACATTGAAACAGGAAGAAAGGATTTGTAATTGCATCAGACTACTTAGAAACCTGGGATGACTCGGACAGCATAACGGCTGTAAATGCTCAGAAAAGATTTGAGACATTCACAAAAATGGTGGCATAACCACTCAGAAGCACAATATCAAGGTCTCGAGATCAATAATTAACATACAGAAGTAGTAGGAACTGAAACGAGGCTTAAGTCCAACAATCTTATAAGTCTACGGATTAGTAACACGTGATCCTGATGGAAAGAAGAGATAGCCTAGTTCTTAATCCCCGCAGGAAAGATAAGATGACTCAGATCAGAAGGCATAAGGTATAAGGAGTAAAAAGAGCCTTACGTTCCATCCCACAATCAATTCCCTTATATAACTAAAGAATATCTAGACTCAACTTCGACCAGTTTGGCTTGGTAATCCTACAGGCAGTCAAGCTCTGATACCAACGCTGTCAGGACCCCGACTCGATGTCACATCGATCTAGCCGGTAACACCTCATATCACTTTGCGGCCTCACGCACGGTATCCCCACGGGTGTCGCCTTACCTTTTCCCGGGACCGTTTGCGCCTTTTGGCTCACGTATATGATAGTGTCGCTAGCATCCATATGATAGGGAGCCCAGGCTGACATGGCTAGTCGTAAACCCAAAGTGGCACAGACTTACAGGGACAGGCATTCATGACCCAGCTTCGAACGTGTCGATCATCAGTAAGTGGGTCCGGGCTGTAGCACTGGGCTAGCAGGACTCCGGTAAACCGGGCTGTAGCGGGCTAACAGGACTCCGGTACTCAAAGCGTGACATTTCCCCGAAGGGACAGACACAGGAACGAAGAAGGACACATGCCGGCCAGCCTAAGTGTTCCAGAGCAGTAGCAAGCTACCATGGCTCAGCGGTAACACTAGGAGACATTTCCCGGTAAGAGAGGCTACTAAAGATAAACAACTAGATAGTCAGATCCCACACATACCAAGCATTTCAATAACATACACACAATATGCTCGATATGTGCAATACAACATGGCATCACAAAATGACTCTACGACTCAAGTAGTTTATTCAATAGGCTCCGAGGAGCGAGACATTACAAACATGGGTCTCATGACCCAACAATCAGAGCATACAAGTCAAAGCACAAGCGGAAGCTATCATGTCTGAGTACAGACATCTACAAATGAAAAAGGCTGAGAAGCCCGACTATCTATCAGATCCTGCCGGGGCACAAGATCGTAGCTGAGGTAACAAGCTAAACGTTGAAGTCCACGTGGAACTACTAGCGAGACCGAAGTCTCTCTGCAAAAACATAAAATAGGCAAACGTGAGTACAAATGTACCCAGCAAGACTTACATCAGAACTAACTACATATGCATCATTATCAACAAAGGGGTGGTGGGGTTTAACTGCAGCAAGCCAGCTTTGACTCGGTGGCTATCCTAAACTACGACTGCGAGTAACTCTTTTGAGGTGGCGCACACGAGTCCACATATTCACCATATCAATACACCACTATGGATCCGCTCCCGTCTCCCTACGAGAACGCCATCCATAGCACTCACGCTTATCTTGCGTATTTTAGAGTATCCACTTTCACTTGTCTATGAGCTGATATAAGCAACCCAGAAGTCCTTTTCCGCGGACACGGCTATTCGAATAGATGATGATAACCCTGCAGGGGTGTACTTCTTCATACATGTTTCCACCACTTAGCGTCTGCACACGACATGTGCTCGGCAGACTTCAAGCGAAAGCCGACGTGGGTGTAGACCACGACCTACCTAAACACTCAAGTCTCTAGTCCAGGTTTATCGGGTTCCATCCATGAGGAGATCCGGCCGGAGTTTCGCTCACAGCCCCAAACGATGTGAACAGGGTTCCCGAGATACCAAACGGGCATCCGGTACACCGTGCCACGTACCTACCGCATCACAGCCCACCCCTACGGTCAGCGCTGTCCACGGCCTCCAGTAAGCTACAAACACCAGAAACTACTTGCAACTCCTGGACAGAGGACTAGGGTGAATAAGAAGTCGAGCGGGGTCATATTTCAGGGCCCAATGTATGGTAGTAGCTGAGTCATGGATCACAAACACAGAACTCAGTTCCTAAGGACGGCTTCAATGAGACAACCCACCATGTACTCCTACATGGCCTCTCACCGACACCTTTTACCAAATCGTGTTCACACACTTAGCTCACACACAGTAGGACATGTTCACACACCTCTGATTCATTCCCGATGAATCAGACCTGACTCAACTCTAAGCAGTAGCAGGCATGACAAACAAGCATGAATGAGTAGGCACAACATGGCTCAAACAACTCCTACTCATGCTAGTGGGTTTCATCTATTTACTGTGGCAATGACAGGTCATGCAGAGGATAAAGGGGTTCAACTACCGCAGCATGTAACAGTTGAATCAGTGTTGTCCTAATGCAGTAAAAGAGAGCAGGAGCGAGAGAGTGGGATTGTATCGGAATGAACAAGGGGGTTTTGCTTGCCTGGCACTTCTGAAGATAACATTGAGTCTTCATCAGTGTCAACGATCACATCATCGGTATCACGTCTATCGAGAGGGGACAAATACCGGCAACACAGAAAGGAACACAATCAATGCAATGCACAATATGATGCATGATCATGACATGGCAAAATGAATGTGTTTTGAGCTAATGCAACTAGCAACAGATTAAATGAAGTTGGTTTGAATACAAGATTCAAATTTAAACTCCATATGTGATTATTCAAATGCCATTTAATTGATTTGTGCTAAACAGCATCTATAAGTTGTTCTAACATGCATGAAAATGGTACAGATGGATTCCTTGAATTTTTCTGATAATTTTTCATATATAAATTATTTAATTTGGAGTTACGGTTAATTTTCTATGATTTTTAGAAGTTTTAGGCATTTTCTGGAATTTTCTGATTATTTAGAATTAAAATAATTCCAGAAAATGAATTATGGCGTCAGCATGACCTCATGCTGACCTCAGCAGGTCAACGGGCGGTCCAGGTCAAACCTGACGTGTGGGGTCCACACGTCAGTGACAGGGGGGGTTAACCGGGGTTAATTTAATTTAATTAAAAGGTTAGGGGGGTCGGGCCCACTGGTCAGTGTCAGGATTAATTAACAGAGTTGATTAAATTTAAACTAATCCTAAACTAGAATTAGTCAGGGCCGGGCCCACATGTCATTGACCCAGGGGAGGTCAAACCCCCTGGTCAACCGGGGCTAATGCGCCGGCGTTTAGCCGCCGGCGACAGCAAACGCGGCGGAGGGGCTCGGGATCGCCGCTCCGGCGACCATTCGGGCGGCGGAGACCACCCACGCGAAGCCCAGACTCGCGCGCGTCTGGTAGTGCAAGTGGGAGGAGCTGGGGTGGCCGGAGCTGCCAGCGGCGAGCCCCTTTGCGGCTGCCGGAGTTCGGGCAATCTCGGGGTCGGGGTTAGGGAGCATGGCAGGAGGAGCTGGGGCGTGCTACAGACTCCTGAGATCACGGTGAGCACGTCGGTGGGCTCGGATACGAGCTGGGGTGGCTGTGGCCACGGCCACGCCATGGCCGGCGGCGAGAGATTCTCGGGCAAAGTGGTCGGGCTAGCTAGAGAGGGAGGTGGGGCACGGGGAGAGGGGAATCGGGTCGAGGGCTCACCGCGGTTCTTCTGGTGCTGCTGGCGAGGCAGGGGAGGCACGGGGTCCGGCGAATCGACGGAGGGGAGCTTCGGTGGCCGGCGACGGAACGGTGATGGTGACGGCGTTGCAGGGCTTTCGGAGGGCCGTGGGTCGGTGGGGAGGAAGGAGGGGGTCGAGGCGGAGCTCCTGGGTGCATCGGCAAGGCTAGGGGTGCACGGTGGCTGCGGCAATCGGCGTCGGTGGCGGCGGCTCCGTTCGGGCCCGAGGTGCGGAGCGAGAGGGAGAGCAGGAGAAGGGGATGAGTGAGGGGGTCCAGGGGTTCGAGGCGGCGCCGAAGAGAAGGCCCGAGGCGTCGCGGTGGCGAGGGACGCAGGCAGGCAGGGAGGTGGCGTGGCGCCACGGTGCGCGCGTGCGCTGTCTCCCTCCTCTGCCTACTGGCAGAGGTAGAGGACGACTGGCACCAGGCCAGTGGGCTGGGCTGTCCACTGGGCCAGCCAGGTAAGGGGCCAGGTAAGACTCTCTCTCCCTTTTCTAACTATTTCAGTTTTTCTATTTTGCAGGTTTGTTTTGAATTTGGTTTTGAAACCAATTCAATTTATTTTGCTTCTGACAATATTTTTAGGAGCTAAAAGAATTAAAACAATGCTCCACAAAAATATTTCAGAATTATTGGACCTATATTTATTTAACAGTAGATATAAGTCCAATTCAAATAGCTATGATTTAAATTCAAAGTCCCGAAAATAAATCCTTAAAAATGTTCAATATTTTGGTTGGGACCAGAACCCTTACCAAAAATTATCAAACATTTAAGAAGAGCCATTTGGAGCAATGAATAAGATTTCTAGGGTTTTTGCCCCTCTTTTATTTAGGGTTTTGAGGCTTCCAATATTCCTCAATTCAAGTTTCAAAAATATAGACATGATGCACACATGAAGCTAGGCTAGAGCAATGCCAGAAGCTAGGGATGTGACACACATCTAATGTCTCCATTGCCATCTCATAGCTTTCCACCCATGCCTCTGGCTGCAAATCAGCGGTGTAATTTGGTACCTTATGAGGTCCCTTGAAATCCTTGGGTAGTCGCACATTACGCAAAGCGGGAGTTAAACATGGTACCCCTAAGGAACTGAACATCGCCCCTGGCTCCACGGAGGCGATGGGGTGAACCGGAGTATGTTGTCGTGCTCTGTGTCGAGCTGTCAACTCGGCCTCTCGACATGCGTGGCCATGGTCCACAACATCTTGCGCATTAGCACCTCCCCTAGCCGGGTTGTTCCCTCGTGGCGAATTTCAGTGACGTGCACTACTAGACACGGCCGGTTCGTCCTCCACGTGTATGCTATAACTCCGGCTTGGACGGGGAGTGGAATGAATCCTCTCACGGCTGTGTGAATATGCTTGCTGTTGAGTTAGTGCTGTCTGAAGGAGATCCTTGGCCTGATGCGCTTCCACTGCAACCGGTGACTCGCCGTCGGTTGGGAGGGCCGCCAGGCGTGAAGCGGCAGCCACAATGTTGTCCAACGGGTTGGAATAATGCTCGAGCGGTGTTTGTGGTACAACGTTGTTCTGGCGAGGCAGGTCCATCGTGTGCGGCTGAACCGACGCTCCTGCTCCCGGCGCCCCCGCCCGGTTTAGCGTGGGTTGGTTACCAGCTCCTGCACCTGGCGTGTTGAAAAGATTCTACGGCTCATAAACCGACGGGAGACGTGATCGATACCTTCTTCTCATGACTTCCTCTGAAGCGTTCTGATCCAGTCTAATCCGGTAAGCCTGTGCTTCCAACTCGGCCCGCTCCGTAGCCATCCTGGCGTTCTCTGCTGCCAGGTCCGCTTTAGCCTGGGCTATCTGATCTTTCACTTTTATAATCTCCGCATTGTGCTGATCCCTGGCTGCTGCGTCCACCTCCGCGGACATCAATGTTGCCAGAGCGTCGAACAAATCAGACAAGACTTGGGCCGAAGGTGGCGCCGAGCTTCCTGCCCCTGCTGGTGTGGCCGTCGTTGAACTAGAGAGCATTGCTGCGGCGGTAGATGAATGAGGCACCGATTGTGTGCTGACCATGAAGATGGTGGCCCGGTTTGGCAGACCGGGGGAATCCGGAATACTGTTGCCCTCGGATCCTCCCTCAATCCGGCCGTCCTGCAACTGGTAAAGCGATTCGGTTTCTCCAAAAGATTCGTCATCAGAGCAGACTACGGTTTCTCCATCGGATACCGGTCCATCCTCGTACCCCCGATCCATGGACGACACCTACGAAAACATGCCTTGCCTCGGGCTGAACCGGCGAAGAACTTGCACGCCGAGCTGTTTCGATGATGTCGGTGCAGATGTCCGGCTCGGGGGCCGGTTCGCCGATCTTGCCGATGAAGACGTGAATCCCACCAAAGGGGACCCGGTACCCGTATTCGATTGAATCAGCCTCAGGACCCCATCCTGCGTTGTCGATGTAGAGCTTGCCGCGGTGACTCTTCGTCATCCGGCCCACAGCGTATCCCTTGAGTCCATCGAAGCTGCCCTTCAAGAACTCAAAACCATCGTGCGATAGCCCCACGGTGGGAGCCAACTGTCGTGGGTTTGTCACTGCAGATGTCCTCGTGAAAGGACTTAGTCGTGGAGCCATCGCAACGGGTTAGCTTAAAGGGGTTAAACCGGACAAGGGGACACGTGAGTTTATACTAGTTCGGCCCCTTCGATGAAGGTAAAAGCCTACGTCTAGTTGTGATTGGTATTGCTAGGGTTTCGAAGGCCAGGGAGCGAATCCGCTTTGTCTGGCTCTCGAGCAGTTGTTGTCTGTCTCTAAACCGCGGCCGGGTTGTCCCTTTATATACATAGGTTGACACCCGCCGGGCTATAGAGTCCCGAAGCCGGATCATAAACGTATCCGGTTTGGCCTCTCTCTTTCTATGTTACTATACAAGTTTCATGACTAGGCCGGTTTACATTTACAGACTGTAACCCGCCTTTGGCCCTCCGTAAAGCGCCATCATCTTTACATCTTCATGGGCTTCTAATATTCAAAGAGTCAACCCGGCTACATATGGCCGGTTTACCTCTAGTAGTAATATCCCCAACACCTTGGCTGGTAACACACATGCCCCTCGCGCCCAAACTGACGCCACTAGAAGCACCATTGCCCAAAGGCCTCGGAAGCGATCTCATGTTCTCAATGACCGAGAGATTCTCTTCACGCTACATTAGAAACAGGATAAGCATCAAGACTGGCTTAAGCATTAGATGCAAAGCCTCTTGGTGGACGTCAATCGCATTCGCAATCTTGCCACCAAGAATGCCTTTGTCACACATGAAAACGGTCGGAGTTCTTGGAAGAGTTTGACCTTGCTCACTTCTGAAGAAGATCTTCAAGATGATGGCTTCACAGAAAGATTCAAGTTTGACTCCACTCCTCCAAGGAATGCTCACTTGTGTCGGACTCCCTCCCTTGAAGACTCTGACTATTCTTCCTCAGCTGCCACGGTGAATGCCAGAGTTATCGATGATCAAGATGATGCCACTTCACCACCTCCACCTTCAGCGCGTCTCGACACTGCACCAAGTTCTTCTGCACCACCGGACCTCAACGACGACCCTGCTGCTTCGCCTGCACCTCATGGGCACGAGTAGAAGCTCTATGTCTTCAAACCTTTTTGGTCATTACTAACAAAAGGGGAGAAGCATATGAGTTGATAGTCTTCAAGCGGGTCCATATGGGTGGTTGCTTTACTTTTTGCTACTTTTGTCAAGTTCTTACAACTCTCGCTTTTGAAACATTTGGTTCGTTTTGAGTTGTAACACTTAAACTTGATGGTCGTCTGCTACCTTTTTCAACACCATGTGATGCGATGATAAATTCCGCATGTGCGACGATAAATTCCGCACAAAGTCATTTTGCAGACGTCCATTTTTCATTATGCATGTCATTATCTTCGTTATATCATTTCATGCATGATGAATTGTCTTCATAAGTAGAAGAGGAGCCCCGCAAGTACATCCTGCCATGTGCATTTGCATTCAAAAGCAAAATACTTATATGCACATCTTCAGGGGGAGCCTTTTTGCTACTTACGAAGACAATACTTAAATCCTTTACAATTTCACATATTTCTATCCCCGTTGAAAACTTCAACCAGTTTGTCATCAATCACCAAAAAGGGGGAGATTGTAAGTGCATCTAGTGCCACCCCTAGTTGGTTCTGGAGTATTGACGACAAACCTGGTTGAGGGACTAATGTGTTTGTGAGAATTGCAGGATAACACAGGTAGAAGTCCCTCATTGATTCGGTTTTCCTACCAGAGATGACCCCTAAAAATGTATGAAGACATTGAAGTCAAAGGTGGTATGTGAAGACATTCACATTGAAGACTATGACAAGAGAAGACATCGCGTGAAGACTATGGAGCGCGAAGACTTAGTTGTTTCATCGTTCTTTTTCTTCTTTGTTGAGTCATAGGAAGCACCATACTGTTAAGTGGGGTGCAAGTGAACCAGTCAGAATGACTGAAGTGATGCTTAACCAAAATCCTATGTCTTCGAGCGAAGACAATGAGAGCAAATCTTATCCAGAGCTGGATAAGTCAGCTTTGCTTGTAGCTCAAGTAAAGTTGCCGTGTGTGTTTGAAATCTGACCATTGGAACACGTGTCAGTTCCTTAGTGACCCAGGGTCATTTCGGACAAATCAGGTCAGGTTGCCTAGTAGCTATAAATAGCCCACTCCCTACACCATAAATTGGTTGGTTGCTCAGAGTTAGTGCACGGCTTTTGTCGTTTGAGAGCAACCCACCTCGAAGCCTTTGAGAGAGAAATCCTTGCGAGGACAAAGCCCTAAACACCCAGAGCTAAGAGTGTTAGGCATCATTGAAGTCTTCCTATCTGTGTGATCTGAAGACTTATTACACTTGAGGATTGTGAATCCTCCAGCCG
Organism: Triticum aestivum; assembly: GCF_018294505.1. Lineage (NCBI taxonomy): Eukaryota > Viridiplantae > Streptophyta > Magnoliopsida > Poales > Poaceae > Triticum > Triticum aestivum. The sequence continues at coordinate 149,801,557 of NC_057806.1, forward strand.
GTTAGGCGTCGCGTTTTGAGCATCCAAGAGTCATTGTGGATCGCCGATGAACGAAGTCTGTGAAGGTTTGGAAGTCTACCTTGAAGGCTTACCAGCGTAATTGGGCGAGGACTGGGTGTCATTAGCTCAAGGGGAATAAGGTGAAGACGCGGTCTTCTGAGTTAAATCTCAGCCTCCCTAACCAGACGTACAGTTGTCACAGCAACTGGAACTGGTCTAACAAATCATTGTCTTCAACGAGCCACTGGTTCTATCCTTCCCATCTCTTTATTTGCAGATTGGTCCTTGTGAAGTCATTACCTGTTTGCATTATCTATTTGTCTTCATTGTGTGACTGCTTGTTCTGATTGGCTTCATACCAACTTCCATCCTGATCTATACTGCCTAGCTGCTATTAGTCTTTGTGCTTTCATTTCAATGAATACTTAACTATGGCTTGCTTAGTGTAGTCTACCTTCCACTGCATGGTAATAGGTTTATTTCTATCGTTTGTCTTCGAAACTTCCATGTTTTGAAGACTTTCATAAAAATCGCCTATTCACCCCCCCTCTAGTCGATCACTAGCACTTTCAATACTATATATGCACTATGAAGGTACATACATAGTATCATACACCAGTATCATATGCATGATACTATATATAGTATATGATACTCCCCACTATATAGGGCTGGCCATAGTGGTGGTATCATAGCCGATGATACTATGTGGCAAAGAATTAAATATATATAGAGAGGGTTAGAGTAACATATAGGTAGAAACCATATCATGTTAAATGCGATGCTAATTTGGGTCATGCATGGCAATAAATATGATCTATGATACTATACTTTATGTATTATACTATGCGCTATAATTAATTAAAGGTAGTATCATACACTAGTATCATATATATATATATATGTGCATGATACTAGTATATGACACTCTCCACTATGAGTAGCCTATGTATATATAGCCTAACTAAAACACCAACATTTAGTTCTAGTAGGGTTTTTGACTTTAATTATATGCACTAAAATGCAACGCAAGGTAACTGCATAGAATGACTTAAACATAGCAGACGACCTGAAACGGGTCGGAATGATGTAGCTAGTAACTGAAGATTTGTAGTCCCAAGTGCCGCATCTCCTTTGGGAAACTATGATCCTTCATGTCAGATGCTCCGGTATGGAAGGTGCGAGAAGCAAAACTTGTGCCAAAATTTACCAAAATTTTTCCATGTGATCATGGGAGCACGCGACAGTGACACAATGATTTTTGTTATTTTCCGGACTCTATATGCATTTCTTGAAATTAAAATACCAACAAGGCCTACGCCTCTGGCCGCACCCTACGGCCGAACTGTATGAAGTTTTTTCCCGTTTCTCGCACAATGAATGAAAACTCGCAAAGGGACACACAAATGATCTTGCTAACACGCACGTGTAGTTGTGACTATATATATACAAACGAGATCTTTTTTTGCATATTCAAAGTTTGAGATTACTAGCAAGGCCTACCGCCTGGTAAAATGTACCAAAAATTTGAACCATTGGGTACAATCATGATTTCTTGCCATGAAAAAAAATTGGAGGTGAAATGATGAAATCATGTTTTCATTCAAACAAAAATATGATGTTAGGTAATGTAAATGTTTTCAAATAGCACACGGTTCACTCATGACAGCCGTGTGTCTACTAAACCGTGGCCGACGCCCCCCTCTGCCATGCATGCAATTTTAGTCGTGCGTTCTGATTGGCCAGAACCCAAACCCCACGGATCGTATGTCTGCATCGTTGGATTCTCCTTGATCGAACAACGATCCTCATCCCTTTCAACAGCACATGCAGTTCCGGTTGTGATTTAATTTATATCCACAAATTGCATGTTAAATTCAAAAAATGCCTTAAATATAGCAAATGATTCCTGAAATTTGTTTGAAAATCAAGCCCGTGGTATAATGGTGAATGCATACTGTGGAAATTTTTATGAGGCTAAACGATGAAGTCACCGACCACTGGAGTTTGAATTGACATATCTCCTTTTGGAAACCATGGTCCTTCATGTGAGATTCTCCGGTTTGGAAGGAGCGATCATCAAAACCTGTGCTAAACTTTACCAAAAAAATCCCCGGGGTCGTGAGAGCATGCCACGGGCACACACCGATTTTGATGAAGCCTGGATTCCATATGAATTCCGAGTAATTAAAATACCAACTAGGCCTACGCCGGTGGCCACACCTCGTAGTCGAAATCTTTGAAACTTCTCCCCGTTTCTCAGACAATGGATGAAAACTCGCAAAGCGACACACAAATGATTTGTACACGTTCTTTGCTAACTAACACCCCAGATGTAGTTGTAGAACGGTTTTGAATTTAATTATAATATGCACTAAATGCAAGGTAAGTGCAAAAAATGACTTCAATATAGCAACGAGACCTGAAATGGGCCAGAAAATCAATCCTAGGTATATACATGATTGTTTACTGTGAAAATAATTCAAATTGAAATGATGTAGTCACTCACGATTGCAGTCAAAGTGCCGTGTCTCCTTTTGGAAACTATGATCATTCTTGTGAGATGCTCCGATTTGGAAGGTGTGAGCATCAAAACTCGTGCCATCTTTACCAAAAAAATTCCATGTGATCCTGAGAACACGGCATGGTGACACACCAATTTTCGCTATTTCCAAACTCTATATGCATTTCCTATAATTAGAATACCAACAAGGCATACGCCCCTGGCCCCACCCTGGGCTGAATTGTTTGAATTTTTTCCCGTTTCTCAAACAATGAATGAAGATTCCCAAGGCGACACACAAATGATATTGCTAGCTAGCTAGCACCCACGTGTAGTTGCGACTATAGCAAATGACTCAAATATAGCAAACGATACCTCAAATGCACGAGAAAATCGAACCATAGGGTACAATGGTGATTTCTTACCGTGGAAAACAATTTGGAGGCGAAACGATGAACTCTTGTTTTCATTCAAATGAAAATGTGTTGTTAGTTCATGTAAATGTTTTCAAATAGCCCCTCGCAAAAAAATATTTTCAAATAGCACACGGTTCACTCACGAAAGCCATGTGCCTGCCAAACCGTGGCCGATGCTCCCCTTTGCTGTACGCGCGATCTGAGTCGTGCGTTCTGATTGGCCAGAACCCAAACCCCATGAATCATACGTTTGCACCATTGGATGCTCCCAGATCGAACGACAATCCTCATCCATTTCGACAGGAAATGCAGTCCGGCTAGGAATTGATTTATATGCCAAAATGCACGGTAAATGCCAAAAAATGTCTTACATATGGCACACGAGATCTGAAATGTGCCAACAAATCAAACCCGTGGTATAATGGTGATTTCTTAATGTGGGAAAAAATTTAGAGGCGAAACGATGAACTCACGTCTTCATTTCAAACGAAATTATTCTCTTTGTGCACACGAGCGCTTAGAGGCAACCATTTGCATAGGCCTTTCTGTGCGGCAACCTGGGATATTTTTCACCTTTTCACCTAGGCCGCCAACAACCCCCACCGCCCGCCCGCATTTCACTCAATTAGTCCACCCAATCTCCATCGCCAGCTCCCTCCCCCCCTAGATCCACAGCAGAACCCTCTTCGGCACCGTCGTGCTCACCCCGGCCATATGCCCGCTCTTTGGCGTCAATCCTACCTCCACTTACATTCCCAACACACGGCAACCCGTGCCTCGCTGTCTTCGTTTGCTCGCCAGCCACCCTCGAGCATATCGATGTTGTAACCCTCGCCTCTCCTGTGGTCCGGCCGGGTTTGCAATAAGAATCCTGTTAGTTACTTCTCTCCATCGTGGTGAGGCATATTTCCTCACAATCCCTCTTCCTATTTCGTTCTATATGTTCCCAAATTGGCTATAAAATAAGGGAGAGCATATATATGTTAATTATATACCTTCCTTACTACATATAAGTTGTGTTTGTTCCAATAAGTTACTGCCTATTTACAGATCACGGGCGCCCGAGTCACACAAACTTAACAAGTTAGCCATACAGTTTCTAAATTATTGCATGACATGTTTAGAAAGCTTAATACCAAGTTGTTAGTTTTATGCTTATCATCCTTTCCTGAGTTTCGCATGTGTTCTCTGTAGATGCCGAGTAGCAGCAACAACACTCATGCTTCAGGCGATGTATCTTCATCTGATTCCGACAACCCTAGGTCTTCAGCAGATTGTGAGGGATCAAGTAATCTTGAACGAGATAGAGCTACAACAATTACCCTTCCGGTGAGGACACAAAGGAACACTACAAGGAAGCCCACACACCAGCCTAAAGGTGTATATGAAGTAACCGAGATTGATTTAAAGTCTTGGGCTCCAACTAAACTAGATAAAACACACATGAGGTTCAGGAGTGTGTGTGGATTTGTTGGCAGGGCAAGGCTCAACATTAATCTTCCAGGGTTTCGTAAGGCTGACACAGAAACACGGCAAATGATAGTCCGGGAGATCATGGATCACTTCAACGTTCCAGAGCAGTGGAGAATGCAGGTGGAACACGCTGCACTGAAGAAGGCTAGGGATGCTTGGAGAAACTGGAAGCACGTGCTGTACAAGAAGTACTTGAGTGAAGGCAAGGACCCAATCCCCACATACCCCCAAATTACAAAGGCAGACTGGGCAAAATTCAAAAGTGTCAGGGCAACTAAAGAGTTTGCTGAGAAGAGTTTCAAGCAATCGAAACTTCATAAGAAGAACATACACCCCCACCGTATGGGTGTGGCAGGATACTACGACATGAAACTGATATGGGACCAGGAGGACAAAGAAGCAGTAGTGGCGGGTGGGAATCCGACCTTTAGTGAAATCAGGGGCCAATGCGCCAGAGACTACTTGTGGGCACGTGGAAGGAGGCATGATGATGGAACTTACTACTTTAAAAACTCACATGACGAAGAACTGTATCAAGTGATGTTAGAGGCTAAAAAGATCCCTGGAAGGTTCTACATGAACTCAGGGCCATGTGACATTCTGTCTGTTGCTTTGGAAACAAAAGAGCCCCCTGGCCATGCAAGGGGTATAGGTGTTAATGTCCCGCACAAGAGGGATTTCACACTCAGCAAAGAGAGGCTCAGCATGAAAAAAGCGAGGAGTGAAATGAAGCAGAATGCATTGTATGAAAGGTTGAGGAAGGAGATGTATCCGGCTGTTCGAAAGGATGTTGAGGAGTCAATCAGGATGCAGAAGACTCTAACAGTGAAAGATAGCCAGCAGATGGGAGGGGAGGCAGGCATGGAGGATGCTGCTTATTGCGTGACAACACTAACAAGAGTAGTTGTGCATCAGCTGACCCCAGCGACACCGAGACTGCAGCTACTCGTGATGATGCTATATCTGATCTATCTGGAATGAAAGACAGACTGAAGGGCATGCTTACACAGTATGAAGGTACATTAGAATATGCAACAACCTGGGTTTGCCCACCCTTCTTGGAAGATGGCCTCTTGTTGGACAATGTGCCATTGAAGCCGGGCTATGTGAAGTGCTACGTGACTGAAGTAAAGCTTGGATTCAATAAATTTTCCCTGAAGAATGTCCTAGGAGACTTCGATGAGCAAAGGACCTTGGGAGAAACACTGTTACATCACATCCAGTGGCCACGAAAGGAAATAGAGTTCATTGATGAGATCCCTGAAGCCCCGCCAAGAGAAACTAATGCCGCCCCTCAATTGGTGACGCTCTCATTACCACAGTAGCTCGGCGTGCTTCCCCCAAAGAACCTAATACTCGTAATCCGATGGCTGATGCATCAACATGTGATCAGTCGGCCCGATCTTGTGGTGTACAGGCCATGTCATCCTCCGCCCCAAAGCAGCCAGTGGCAAGGCCTACAATTGCTGAAGACGCACCACCAGTTCAGATGCCGGCCGCTGAAGCAGTGGGAGGAGACCCTGCTGCAGCACATGCTCAGTAGACCAACCATGTGGAATGGACTGCTAAGCAGTCTGATGCTTCAGAACCGCCTGCTAAGTAGTTTGTAGGTCCAGAACCGACTGCTCACCAGTCCGTCGGTCCGTAGTCGCATGATCAGCATACCAATGCGTCAGCACTTCCTGCTCAGCAAACCAACGCGTTGGCACAGCCTCCTTAGCACACCGACAAGTTGGCACCACCTAAGCACAAACTCGACATAGCTTCAACGCATGGTCACCAGTCTGATGCCTCTGCTCCTATAGCCCAGCAGTCCGTCACAGCAGCACTGCCAGCTCAGCGGTCCGACATAGATAAACCATTGCTATCTCTTGAGCATTGCGTTGGTTTTCCCTTGAAGAGGAAAGGGTGATGCAGTAAAGCAGCGTAAGTATTTCCCTTAGTTTTTGAGAACCAAGGTATCAATCCAGTAGGAGACCACGCACGAGTCACCTCATACCTACACAAACAAATAAGAACCTCGCAACCAACGCGATAAAGGGGTTGTCAATCCCTTCACGGCCACTTGCAAGAGTGAGATCTGATAGAGATAATAATAATAAGATAAATATTTTTGGTATTTTTATAATATAGATTGAAAGTAAAGATTGCAAAATAAAATAGATTGGAAACTTGTATAATGGAAAATAGACCCGGGGGCCATAGGTTTCACTAGCGGCTTCTCTCAAGATAGCATAAGTATTACGGTGGGTGACCAAATTACTGTCGAGCAATTGATACAAAAGTGAATAATTATTAGAATATCTAGGTATGATCATGTATATAGGCATCACGTCCGTGACAAGTAGACCGACTCCTGCCTGCATCAACTACTATTACTCCACACATCGACCGCTATCCAGCATGCATCTAGAATATTAAGTTCATAAGAACAGAGTAACGCCTTAAGCAAGATGACATGATTTGGAGGGATAACTCATGCAATATGATATAAACCCCATCTTTTTATCCTCGATGGCAACAATACAATACATGTCGTTTCCCCTACTGTCACTGGGATCGAGCACCGCAAGATTGAACCCAAAGCTAAGCACTTCTCCGATTGCAAGAAAGATCAATCTAGTAGGCCAAACCAAACTGATAATTCGAAGAGACTTGCAAAGATAAAAAAATCATACATAAAATAATTCAGAGAAGAATCAAATATTGTTCATAGATAATCTGGATCATAAACCCACAATTCATCGGATCTCGACAAACACACCGCAAAAGAAGATTACATCGAATAGATCTCCAAGAGAATCAAGAAGAACTTTGTATTGAGATCCAAAGAGAGAGAAGAAGCCATCTAGCTACTAGCTATGGACCCGAAGGTCTGAAGTAAACTACTCACACATCACCGGAGAGGCCATGGAGTTGATGTAGTGGCCCTTCATGATCAATGCCCCCTCCGGCGGAGCTCCGGAAAAGGCCCCAAGATGGGATCTCTCGAGTACAGAAGGTTGCAGCGGTGGAATTAGGTTTTCGTGGTGCTCCTGGATGTTTGCGGGGTACGTGGATTTATATAGGAGGAAGAAGTAGGTCGGTGGAGCAACGAGGGGCCCACGATGGTGGAAGGCGCGCCGACGCGTGTAGGCGTGCTCCCCTACCTCGTGGCCTCCTTGAGTGTTTCTTGACGCTCACTCCAAGTCTCCTGGATCACGTTTGTTAAGAAAATCACGTTCCCGAAGGTTTCATACCGTTTGGACTTCATTTGATATTCCTTTTCTACGAAACACTGAAATAGGCAAAAAACAGGAATTTGGGCTGGGCCTTCGGTTAATAGGTAGTCCCAAAAATGATATAAAAGTGTAAAATAAAGCCCATTAACATCCAAAATAGATTATAATAGCATGGAGCAATCAAAAGTTATAGATACGTTGGAGACGTATCAACGGTATGCTAAGCAGTCCATCGAAGCTTCACCATCTGCTCGGCAGTCTACCTTGCAACCAACCAGACGTCCTGCCAGAAATGCTTCAACTACCAAGAAGGAAGGGGCCAAAAAGGCTACACCCACAAGGAAGCATAGTGGGAGAGTGAAGAGGAAAGAGAAAGATTGCCTCTTACTTAAAGCACTCATTGCACAAAGCCAAATTAATAGCAACTTGTTCGAATCAGGGAGTAATTTATTTCTGACGCCATGGATGATGAAGAAGTACATTTGTTGCTTGCTAAAAGTAAAGCAGTCATACTTCAAGCATGCAATTACGTCCATGGCTAGACATTTCTTGTTGGTGAATACTTTTATGAGTGCAGCTCCAGTTGCCGCGAGATACATGAATATTGCATGGATCTAATGTCAGAAGGTCATCATGGTTTTCTAGTCCACTACAACAGAGATCATTTCTTATACGATGCTGGTTCCATCAATGTGAGTTTCGAGGACTTACATGTAACGCCCAAATAATTAAGCTACAGTAATTCTCTGCTAATCATGCCACATCATCACTGTTACTATTGCTAATCTCGCGTTGATTCAAATCCCGTTCAAATTCAAAATTCAAATTAAAGTAAAATTTCAAATTTGTCAAACATGCAAATAAAAATGTTCAAGGTGTGGCAAATAATCCTTGGATATTTTTCATGTTGGAACCAACCTCTTTTGAACTCCCAAAATGCCCCCTAGTATTAATTTTTGGTCCATCAGCAATTAAATTGGCCTTCTCAATTTCTAAAAATGGTTAGACAACTCCTTTTGACCCCATACTTTTTGTTCTATCTCAATATATTGTGTTAGATTTATGTGCCAAGGTTTGTTCATAACAAAACTCATTTGGTACAAAAAGAAAATGCAATACACTACAAAAAAAGACACATCCATGACATTTTGGGCCGAACGATTTTTTTTCTGTCATACATATGACACTTCTATGATGATAATTGTGACAAAACCCGGTATCATCATAGATGTGGTGGGCTCTTACTTCTATGACAAAAAATCATGATAGAAAATGGGCTTTTCGTCCTGGGCCGGACGGAGACGCAGCTGCATGACATTCTTTGGGCCGTCCATGACGGAAAAAACCGTGGTAGAAGCGAGGGGGAGGAAAATTTCGGGGAGTTCCCAGTTACAGTGGGAGGTCGGGGGCCGAGCGATGCGCGTTTCTCTCACGTGCGCGCGTGTGTGCGAGGCGTTGGCTCTAACTGAACCTGAGCGAGGCATTGGGCTCTAACTGAACCTGAGCGATTGCACTACAGGCTACGCGTTACTAAACCCAAGCGATCGATCGATGGCTGTTAACTGAACACGATCAAGTGATTCCTTCGCTACTGCTGCTAACTGAAGCCGATCGATTGGATGAAAAGTGAGCGTTGCGGGGGGTGGGGGGTTGGATGAACAGTGAGCGGTGTCATTGCCTCTGGATGAACAGGACCCCGTGGTGTGGAGGGCTGGATGAACAGTAGACAGTGGAGGGGTACCCATGGAGGGGTGGTTGAACAGGACCCCATGGTGTGGAGGGCTGGATGAACAGTAGATGGTGGAGGGGTGCCCATGGAGGGGTGGTTGAATAATAGCCGGTGGAGTAGCGCGCGGTGGAGGCTGGATGAACAAGAGCCCGTGGAGACTGGAGGAGGTCGACGGTAGCCCGTGGAGGCTGGAGGAGGTTGACGGTGGAGATGAACACTATCCCGTGGAGTCCCGTTTTGCAGTACGCCACACCCCTCCCGATGAACAGGACCCCTGTTTCGACCGTAGGAGGTCTGTTTCGTCCGTTTTGCGGTACGCCACACCCCTCCCGATCAACGGGACCCCCGTTTCGACCGTAGGAGGTCTGTCTCATCCGTTTTGCGGTACGCCACACCCCTTTCGATCAACAGGACCCCCGTTTCGACCGTAGGAGGTCCATTTCCTCCGTTTTGCGGTACGCCACACCCCTCCCAATCAACAGGACCCCGTTCCGAACATAGGAGGTTCATTTCCTCCGTTTTGCGGTACACCAGGCCTCGTTTCCATCGCCTGTTCCGTCCAAGCCCTCCCGATGAATACGACCACGCATTCCATTCTGACCCAGCCGGTTGGCTCCCACGCGTTCCGTTGCCTCCCGATGAACATGACACATTCCGTTGCCTCCCCATGAACACAATGCATTCCGTTGCCTCCCCATGAACACGACGCATTCTGTTGCCTCCCCATGAACATGATGACGATGTTGTTTCTCCGTTCTGACCCAGTCATGTACACGAGCCCTGGCCGTACGTATGCGCGAGTAGGCGTTCGAGACCCCGCCCGTATGTGCACATACATGGCTGTGTTTTCTTTCTTGCACCCTGGCCGCTGTACGTACGTGTACATGCTACGTGCGTGCCTCTACTACGACACATGCGCGCCTCTACATCCACCAGTATATATGTACGTACACGTTCACGACCAGAATGAAAACGCTACGTACGCTTCGACCAGGTGGGTCCCGACTGTCACGCACTTCCTTGCGTGCGAAGATGTAGCTGGTGGGTTCCAGCAGTCAGGGGGGAAACATTTTTTCGCGAAATACGGTGGCCCGTCCGGTGGGTCCCCGCTGTCAGGTGGAGGAATAATTATTTTGCACGTAATAAGGAGGCACTTCCTTGCTGCGGCCGTGGACCCAGCTGTCAGCCTCTCCATGTATAGTCCACGTCCGATGGAAGCCATTCCTTGACCACATTGACCACGCCGCGCCGAGAGCACCAGGGCGGTGGAGGACGACGAGGCCTACGAAGGGGACGACGCGGAGCCGGGGAAGACGCGATAGTGGATGCCCACGCGTAGAGGAGTACGAGGGTTCACTGGTTCGCTGTGGTGTGAGGCTACCATCGCCGTAGAATAACAGGGGGTGTGGGTGAGTAGAGGGATGGCCTGGCCAGCAGTGGGAGTAGTAGGGGGCGGTGAGACCTCTGCCGCATCGCAGCCGGCCACGGGAGGCAGGAGCATGAGGCACGACCGACGCTGGTTTGGGCGGCTGGAGCAAGATGACCAGAGGTTGAAGAAGCACTACGGCCGTTGGATGGACATCGTATGGTCACTAGAGCTAGAATCGTGAATATTGACTAAGTTGACAAAGCCTTCCGTCCCCGTCAACTTAGTAGGCCCACAAGTCAGACTTCCACTATACTGGGTCCCGGCTAACAGGGGGAGTATTCATTTTTTTGTGCGTAATAAGGAGGCACTTCCTTGCGTGCGAAGATATAGCTGGTGGGTCCGAGCTGTCAGTGGCGGTAACGTTTTTTTCGCGAAATACAAAGGCCCTTTCGGTGGGTCCCTGATGTCAGGTGGAGGAATCATAATTTTGCGCGTAATAAGGAGGCATTTCCTTGCGTGCGGCCGTGGACCCAGCTGTCGGCCTCTCCACATACAGTCCACTTCAGATGCATGTCGGTCGTTGACCACATTGACCAGGCCGCGCCGAGAGCACCAGGGCGGTGGACGACGGTGAGGCCTAGGAAGGGAACGACGCAGAGGCAAGGAAGACTCGGCAGTTGTTTCCCAAGCGGAGAGGAGTACGACTGTACGAGGGTTTACCGGCTCGTCTGCCGTCGCCAGAGAATAACATCAGGTGTGGATGAGTAGAGGGATGGCTAGGCCAGCAATGGGAGTATGGTGGGGCAGTGAGGCCTGCGCGGCAGCAGAGCCGGCCGCGGGGAGGAGGGAGCTGGCAGTCCCGCCGGCGCTTGTTTGAGCGGCTGGAGCAGGAAGAGTAGAGATTGAAGAAGCACGACGGTCGTTGGATGGCCATCCAACAGTCACTGCTTGTGTGTAACCCTTTGTTTAGGAAAGCCTCAAATCTGTGGAAAACAGCATACAACCCATTTGCCATTATTTCTAATAATTTATAGCCCATTTTCTAATTATTAAGGGTTTTTTGGAGCCCGTATTCTTTTTGTTAGCATTACAGCCCATATTGTGACCACGGTTAAAAAATTATACGAAATTTTGCATATTTCGGTGCGGTCCGAACTGTTTTTAATCCCGAAATTTTGACTCACATTCAAACTAATTTTAAAAATAAATGTATATCAATATAAAATCCAACAAATTCTCCACACATAAAACTTAATGTAATTTAAAATCTCGAAATGAAAAAAAGATATTTGAAAGTAATTGCCGATTTGATGTGTTTTAAAAATGTACATCCCATTTCTCATTACTGATGGGCCATTTTCTCGGCCAGCCGAATGAAAGCTCTCCTTGTCTTGAAAGATTTACAGCCCAACAGGCATGACAAAGCGACTTACTTGGCAAATCACAAAAAAACTGGGCTGTGACCGTGGACCCAGCTGTCAGCCTCTCCACGTACAATACTCTTTCGATGGAATGTCGTTGACCACGTTGACCACGCCGCACCGAGAGCACCAAGGCGGTGGACAACGGCGAGGCCTAGGAAGGGGACGACGCGCAGCCGGGGAAGACGCGGCAGTGGATGCCCATGTGGAGAGGAGTACGAGGGTTCACTGGTTCGGCTGCGGTGTGAGGCTGCCGCCGCCGCAGGGCCTGGCAAGCAGTGGGAGTAGTGGGGGCGATGAGGCCTCAACGGCAGCACAGCCGGCCACTGGAGGAAGGAGCAGGTGGTCTCCCCGGCGCTGGTTTGGGCGGCTGGTGCAAGAAGAGCAGCGATTGAAGAAGCAGCAGGACCGTTCGATTCAAATCCAACGGTTACTGCTGCTAGAATCGTTTGTTGACTAAGTTGACAAGCCCTGCGTACGCGTCAACTTAGTAGGCCCACAGGTCAGCCTCCCAACCGGTGCGCCCCAGATGTCATTGGGAGGAATCATTTTTTTCTCGTAATAAGGAGGCAGTTGATTGCGTGCGGCCATGCCAGCGGAGGGAGTAGGGTGGGCCAGGGAAGCCTGCGCGACATCAAAGCGGGCCACAAGAGGAGGGAGCAGGCAGTACCGCCGACACTAGTTTAGGCGGCTGGAGCAGGAAGATCAGAGATTGAAGAAGCATGTCGGCCGTTGGATGGACATCCAACAGTCATTGCTTCTAGAATCGCGTGTTCACTGACAAAGCCTTGTGTAAACAAGTCAGCCTCGAAATCTATGGCATGTACAGGCCATTTGCTATTATTTTTATAATGTTTACTCATTTTCTAATTCATATGGAATTTATTGTCGCTTGTTTTCCATTTTTAGAATTGCTGGCCATTTTCTGGTCATTACCAGGGTCAAAAAATTAACTAAATATGTGGGAAATTTTGAAAATTCACAATTTTTTGCTGGGGAACAAAATATTCTTGATCCAAAAATTAATAGCCATACTAAAACAAATTTAAAAACAAATTAGTACTATGTCATGTTAAATCCAATGAAATACGTATAAGATATCAGTGAAGAACAAAAACAAAAAAAGAAACTTATATCCCATTTGCTATAATTTTTTGGAAACCCCTTTTGATATTACTTTTAACAGACATTGACCATACTCTTAAGCCAGGCCAGAATGCATCCCTCCTCGTCATGAAAGATTTGCAGCCTAGTAATTCAGAGAAAACAAATAGGCCAACTTGGGTATTCTTCAAAAAGAAATATTGGGCTACCTATTTTCCCAAAGAACTGTTGCATGAGCATTTAGCTTTATTTATTCATTTACTTATTTATGTTTAGGGGACCATTAGCATGTACCTGGGCCGGATTCATGTGAGAGCCTCCCTTCCAGTTAATTATGGGCTTCTCTATTGGGCCTTCATCAGTGGGCTGCATGTTATCAACAAGTGGAAGATGTGTTCCGTACGAAAAATAGTATGCGCTACATACGGTACGGGGCACTAAAGGATCGAACCGTGCAACGACTTCCAAAACATTGTGTTTGTCATTCTAACAACACATTTATTCAACCAACAGACAAAATATACTACTGATTGTACATTGAAAATAGCAGCAGCAGCAACCAGGGCTGGGGGTGCAACAGAAGCAGTAAGCAGGCCATAAGAGTGAAGACGCAGCTCTCTTTTCCAAACCAAACATCAGCCATCATTACAAAAGGGCTACCAAAAAAGAACAAGTGTATGCATCAAACTAAATAAAGATCCTACTACACCAAGTGTACGCATCTAACTAACCGGCTCAATTAGACGTTACTATTTATTAAGCTGTGGAGAATGGCTGACAGCTTGAACCAGATGGGTGCCTGACGGGGGAAACTCCAGCCAGCAGGTCGAAGTCTGATAGTTGCGACCCTCTCTCCTACTTTGGGTTGCAGAGCGTGGCGGCACATATCAGGGTATGGTGCATCCAGAGACGCATGGTACACTGTGTACACACAGTTTTGCCTGATGAACGAAACCGCACTGCCATCATGATCCTTGCCGTCGGTTATCTCCTAGTTAATCGGATAATTCAGTCCAAAAAATAGAGAGCGTGTACCAAGGCTACTTACCAGCCACCAGTCAAAAATTCCTGAAGGCCCAGAGAAGCTGGGATCCTGCTCAAAGACCGTGCAGTGACTGTGATTGTATTCCACGAAACAACACGTCCGGTACGTGCTAACGATCATCAGTCTTTCGCCATCGTCTGATCGAGCCAGGAACCACCTGCAATGCCATGCCCCTTTTCTTTGAAAGGTTCTGGGATTAGGAAGGGTAGGGACACCAGGCGCCCTACAACATCATATCAAGTTGGAGTCAAATAAAAAAGGGCTCTTGATTTAGTCAATCTTAAGAACAGCATGTTATGAGCATGAATATTTTTTCAGCAAATGTTGACAGTAATATAAGCAAGTCATCATGATATCATTGGAAAGTAACATACTGCTGTAATAGCCGTTTGTAGCGATGACTGGAGTAGGCCAGCAATACGTCCATCCGTAGAAGGAGTCGACAGCGTAAATGAAGCCCTTGTGTTCAATGGCATCAGAGAACCATGGAGGATGTATGATCCTGCAATGGACGTGCATATTTATCCACTTACCGAAGTGACCTGTCAGATAGGCGAGACCGCGGTTGATGAACGCAATTAGCCTAAAGTCTTTATAATTCACAGATCTTGTGGGCACTTGGCAGATTACAACCTTGAGCAAATCAAACTTGGTATCATGTTGGCTACTGTAAGATTCCGAGTATTCTGGGCCGCGGTGCCAAAGCAGTGCAGTGTTAATCGAAGGAAGGGGGATCAATCACCGGGTGTAGACCTCCACGAGCATCCAGCTGCCGCGACCGTCGACGAGAACCATCCAAGACGTGTTTATGCCGACCTAGTACATACTGTTAATGTAGTTGAGACTGACGGGGATCGGATCGCAGTCAAGGGGGTTGATGCTCGTCACCCTATGAACGTTATGCTGCGTGACACGCCATTTCTAAAGATTAGGCGGCATCAACAAGAAAGGAGCTGGCTTAAAAAGCTCCGGCCTCAGGGCTTTGAGTAAATGGTACAGCCCCGATGAGCACGCGGCGAGCGGCATGTTACTGAGATTGTCCACACATGAAACAATGAGCTTGATTACCTCTATGGGGAGTGAATTCCAGGCACTCTTTCGGCGAACGCTGCTCGGTTCTGCCATTGTTAGTGCTTGGGTTTCGGACGAGGGGGGGAGACGCCTTAGCGGGGATGGAAGATTGGAAGAGATTATGTGCGGACAAAGATGGAGAAGCGAATATGTGCTGCGGGAAGTGGACAGGTGATGATGACTACAGCACGCCGCTTGACTTACGAGACACATACCAGTAGCGTAGGGTCATGTCGATGCCAGACAACTTGCTTGAGTGATCACAGTACTGGTACTCCTTACAGTGCTATGCCCTAACTTGCTTGAGTAGAGTAGTAGAGTAGGACTCTGCTCTACTACTAGCACCGGAGGAGTAGTATATTCTAATCTAAAATAGTTACAAACTTCAATGCCCGAGCGTGGAACGACTACGAACCATGCTCAAAGACCGTGTCTACGTGGTGTTTGGACATGGGCGACAACCTCGACGCCAACGGTGCTGCTCCTGTTGCACCGTATGTGTTTCTGTCCTTCCTGTTTGAAATCATGGTAGAATTCATGTTTCTAATCTGTATCCTACTACTATGCTAGTCCACATGATTACTTTCATCTCTGTTATAGCCGTCATGACTTATTTTGTGCTTATTCGGATTAAATCTCGTAGTAACTTGCTCAAATATTCAACTAGCGCAACGTCCCCTACAGCCACTCCCATTTCATGGACGGCCTGGTCGATGCCTTCAAGGAGCCCTTCGTCCACTACTATGAGTGCCCGATGCCGTTTTGTGGCTCGCCGGCAGACATGGTGCATCACCTCAAGGATGCATGCAGCGGTCACTGCTGGCCCTTGGCGGAGAACATCAAGTACGAGACGTGCTACCCGTTCACCATGCCGGAGTCGCTAGAGGATCACCGCCGCTTGCTAGTCTCGCAGGAGGACGACATCATCTTCCTCTTGATTGTGGGCACCGGCGAGGCCCACGCAGGCCGCCGCCCCGTCTATATAATGTGCGTCAGGGGCGACGTCGCTGAAGCTGACACTGACACGAGGCCGATGTACGGGTGCGTGGTCAGTGTTACTACCCCTCTGGGTCACGTGGGCGGCGACACCGGCCTCATCGAACGGACTTGGACTCTGGGGAGCTGGGACTATCCCGCCAATGTGGACTTGGAAAACGCATGGCATCCTTTACCCGCCGACATGATGCACGGGGACTCCAAGGAGGTTCACCTGGACATACGCATTATCAAGTTAAATGTTGATCATTAGTCTTCACTCAATGTAATCCGCTGTCTAAGCATGTGGAGACTTCCATGCAGGATCTTGCTCTATTGGAGTATCGCGCATGAATAAAAGTGTATCCATTTATGGTTTAGTCTAGAATCTTCCATGTATGAATTTTTACTACAGTACTGGTGAAAGACTTACGATGAACCATTTCTTACATCTCCTCTGCCCGCTTGCAAGTCATCCTGATTTAATCCCTCCGTCTAGGTGTATAAGGGCATGGTTAATATTACTTAATAGTATAGCCAACTGTTGACAATAAGAAAGTGCCATGTCATCTGTAGCCAACATGTATAACAATCGATACTCAAAAACTAATTCTTGAAGATCATTTCTTGCAAAGCACAATAAGTGTTATTTCTTCACAAGTTTTGGATGCAGGTTGAACAGTTGAACGGTTTTGTTTGCAAAAGATACCTTTTATCTATTTCACCCGGATGTTTGTGAGCTCTAGAGATGAAATAATATCCGAAGAAACCTATCGATACACGTTACACGTGAGATTACCCCCACATCCTTTGTCAAAATAAACAACTCCCCGATCAATGCATTTCACTCTTCGGTGCAACGCACGGGCACCTTACTACTATAGATTAGTACGACCAAAAATTTAACTAACATTGTATATAGTACGATAAATGCTGATGCATGTCACCTAAAATTATATCATTCGAAACTATGTTCAAATACGAATCCAACGATATAGTTTTTGTTGACATGCACTAACATTTTGTCAGTTAAATCTTCAGTCAAATTCAATGGGGGACTAATAAACCACGACTAATGTAGTACAAGTGTAGAGGGCGGCGCTGCACGGGAGTCTCACCTCTCACCCCGCTCGTGGCGCGGCAGTAAAGCCATCATATCACAAAACCCAACCACTCCTAGTAATAAGTGGCCTGGTAAAATAAACGGACAAGCAACCATCACATCCCTCCGTCTTTTTTGCATTTCATCTCTCTGCATTTACTTTATCCGGTTCATCTCGCACACTCAATCCCTAGCTACTACTCCTAGGGCCAGTTCTTTTGGCGGCTTCCCCAACTTTTCCCACAAGACTAGTCACAGTGGAGAGTAACAATAAGGCGCCTCACTCATTTATTTGGGCTTCTAAACTACTAATCTGTCCTGGTTTATTCCTCACCATTGTAATTTGTGCTAAATTTTGACCAAAGATTTAACTGGTTTATTCCTCACCATTGTAATCCCTCCGTCTAGGTGTGTAAGTCATCTTACGAAAACCAAATAATCCCAAAACACTTAGGCGCGATGCATTAACTTCTACCTCGTTTCTTGTTTCTTGACATATCAACCAATAAGAGATAAAGAGTGTGCATGCTTTTAATGACTTGAGATATCAAACACGACATGCAATGGTTAGTTCATTGCATGCAATACTATTAATTAGCAAATAAACATTAATGTTTCTCGTTTTCTCCTCCTCCTTGGTCACGGTGCACAGCCTAAGATGACTTACTCACCTAGACGGATGGAGTAGTGCATGTGACATGCACTAACATTTCATTAGTTAAATTTATGATCAAAATTTGACATAGATTACAATGGGGACCAATAAACCAGGATGGAGGTAGTAGTTATGGGATTACTAATATAGAAGCCGAAAGATCTGGCCCCTGGTCTCCTACTAGTAGTAGTACTCAAGTTGGGATTCCAATTGCATTGCACAACTTGTTAGGCAAAAAAAATCGATACAGGGTGTAGGAAGCGGTTTGGGAATTTGCATGCCTTTCCATCCACTGAGATACTCTGTACAAAGTACGACAGAGAAATAACCATAGAGAAGGAAGCTAAAAGTAAACAATCAAACAAGCATTTTTTGCATTTGTTTTGCATGGAATCGTTTCACAAGCTTGACTAGTGCTGTTTTTCTACTTTTACAAAAACCGCATCGTAATGTTAAAACATGCATTTGCACGTACATAAGTAATAGTAGTACTCCCTCCGTCTAGGTGTATAAGTCTTCCCTCCTTCTTGGTCATGGTGCACAACCAAAGATGACTTATTGACCTGGACGGAGGGAGTAGCACAATATGCAAGCATATATCGAGAGAGACGTGTAGTGCGATAGTATATAGTAAAGTTTGTGCTATATGCACGTGCAAAATGCGTACGAATACACAAGGTTTCCAAACTTTCCCTTTTACATACTTAATTAAGGACGCTAAAAATTCCTAAACGTTCAGGATTTATCATTTGCGTCCCAAAACTAATGAGATCGCCTTATGAAACAAAAATTATACTCCTCCTAGAAGCCACGGCGCTCGCAGGAGCGCTTGCGGCGCACCACGAGTGCCCTAGTGCGCGGCCGTTTCCCAGCGCGCCGACACAACGCCTCTTCCTCAGCCTCGCAACTCGTGAGGTGCTGATTGGCGGCTTGCCGGTGGGCGAGCGCTATCTCACCGGTGTGGTGATCCGGCGCCAACAGGTACTCCTCCTCGCTGGAAGCGTGCACCCGGTCCACGTACCGCCAAGCGTAGATGAGGCGCTTGGGCCCGACTGCACTCAGGGCGTCGGCACGGGCGTCCTCCGCCACCCTCACGGCCCTCGCACGAGCCTTCTGCCAAAGAGCCAATTGCCTGACTCTCTCGGACGCGACATATGCCTCCCAGGCAGCTTGTTTCGCTGTGCGCTTCTCTTCCTCGGCCTTCTTCTCCACCTGTATTTTGGCGCGCTCTGCTGGAGGCAAAGCCTCCCACAAGGCGATATCCATTTCTTTCCAAAGCTCCTCAAGGCTGGGGGCTCGGCGGGGAGCCGACGCGTCCTCCGGCGCACGTGCCGGCGAGATTGGGAACGCCGACGCGTCCACCTCGACGCGTCGCGGCGAGGAGCGGAACACCGACGCATCCTCCTCGACTAGTGGCGGCGAGGAACGGAACGGCGACGCGTCGCGTCGCGACGAGGAGCAGAACGCCGACGCGTCCTCCTCAACTACTGGCGGCAAGGAACGGAACGGCGACGCATCGCGTAGCGGCGAGGAGCGGAACACTAACGCTTCCTCCTCGACTAGTGGCGGCGAGGAACGGAACGGCGATGCGTGACCATTCGCGCGGTGCAGCAAGGGGCTCCTAGGGCTTGGGAGGGGCGATGCCATGGTGGTTGACGTGAGAGGAAGGGGGAGGAGATAGCGATGAACGTGAATGTGAGGGCGAGGAGATAGCGATGTCGTGGGAGGCGCAATATTTATAGCGAGCAATGGCACACCTAGGTAAGATATGGACTGAGTTGCACTGACTTAACTGCAGGTCCAGTTGCATCACTAACATGTGGGCCAGACCCCTATTGGGCCCATATGTCAGTGACCCAATGCACCTGCAGTTAAGTAACATGTACGTGGGCATATTTGTTGGAGTAAATTACGGGGGAGCGAAGGGGTGGAAATATTGCTGGTTACAACGGATTGGACGAGCGTGGGGGGAGGAGAGTCATGCATGCAGATTTTTTTCACACGGGGTGGAGTGGTGGGACCGCCGGAGGGAGAAGGAGAGTTTGGCAGGCATATTGTTTCCACACATGGAGAGGAAAAGATTTGGAGACGAACGGGCTTCCTGCAGGTATGGGGAACGGTGCATAATAAGTCATCTTGCATGCCGGGCTAGGTATAGTCTCAAGTCATTAGAAACATACACGCCCCACACATGTTCATATTTAAAGGTGCACTAAATTATTGCATGCGATGATTAAGGCTGGCCATAATGGTGGTATCTTAGCTGGTATCATGCACACGGGAATAGCAAACATGCTGATGTGGCAAAGAATTAAAGAAGAGAGGGGGTTAGAGTAACTAGTGTTCATGCATGCATTGGTAAACACATTTTTTGTGAAGAACGCCAACACTAGTTGAGTACTTTTGCAGACTTCAAAAACTATTCCACCGCCTCTCCTATCTTGCTAAGAGTAGGTGAAATTTTTGAATTGAGCCCTTTAAACTAGAAGGGAGGTAGTGGTACTCTAATAGCTAACCTTGTTGTGATGACAAGATAGGACATGGCACACACCTGGACGGAGGAACTAGTCTGCATTGTGCACTTATGTTTTGTCTGAAGTCAATGTACCTCTACTTTCACCAGAATTATAGAAAAATGTGTCAACATTCACAATGTCAAATCAATATTTTTACACTCATTATAAAACGTAGTTCTTATACTCATTATAATCAGTATTGTAGATATTGATATTTTTAGTATAAATTTGGTCATGGGATTTCATTGATGCCTGTCAAAGCGTGGAGGAAGCGGAGCTTAGGGCTTGCATTGCTAGTCTCTACATAGGTATTTCTCTTCATAATCCTGTAATTTTAGAGACTAATTGCGCTTTTGTGGTAGCGTCTCTTGCATCGGGGGACTATGACAGATCTGCTATGCGTGACCTAAAGATGAAAGCGTTGAGCATCTCGAAGTTCATCAACAATCTTCAATTGTGAAAGATTAGCCGTTTGGCCAATAAGGTGGCACACTTAATTGCTAAGTATAACTTTGACAATAGATTAGATGGTATTCTTGTAAATAACGTACCGCCCTGTGTGGTGAATATTGTATCGAATGAGTGTACTGGTGTGGCTGGTTAATTAATATAAGGTGGTGTTCAAAAAAAGTATAAATTTGGTCAAACACTTTGCAAACGGTTGACGGGAGTAAAAAGGACCAGAGGGAGTATCATGCATGCGGAGTAGGCAAAAAAATTGCTTGTCTAAAAAAAGGCAAAAAATGCTCATTTATAGCAGGTCGAAGTCTCAAAGGGCGCGACCACGCGAGGGAGGCGAAGGTCATGGGAGGCGCGACGTTTGACGTAATTAAGTGAAGTTACATCCACGCGCCGGTATGGCATGCGAAGAGGCAGAAGCTATACCGTCAGGCCTACGATATGGGTCTACTAGACATGACATCTAGTGGGCCCCGCATAGTTGTCGAGAACTCTTTGGGGGCTTGCAGCCGTTTATCCACTGGGCAAGCCAGCAACCCCACGCCGTTCGCACGCCCTACTCGTCCCCGTATTCTACCTTACAACAGTTTGCTCCCAGTCGTCCCGTCCTTTCACATTAGTTCGCTCCCAGTTTTTTGTGTGGGGTACAACAGTTCAACTTCTCCTAACCCTCCTCCAAAATCCATGGCCTCCCAAATCTCCATGGTCGCCTCTGAGTACCAGGTTAGAGCCATCATCGGCCATTAGTTCATCGTCATCTACACACGTGGATCCGAGACGGTGAAAGCATGGCTTGCTCGCTTCCTACGCATGTTCAACAGTTCAACGGATGAGTGGGTCGCTAGGCTAGATGTTGAGTACACCACAGTCCTGGGACAAGAGAAGGATCTAAAGGACGAAGAGAGGAAGAAGCCCTCTGTGATCCAGGTTTGTGTACCTAACTGTCGATGTACAAAAAGAGGGGTACACTTTTTGTACCCCTATAACTGTGCACGGGCAGTCTGAGCCACGGGCACCACCACATTGAGCAAGGCAAGGGAAGTGAGCCAAGGTAAGGCCAGAGCTCAAGAGAAGCAGAACTACGCCAAGACCAAGACCACAATGAGCAAAGGGGACGAAGCGGACCCCCCGGCAAGATCCTTGCCGGGAGGCGGTTTAGCAAACCCGGCAAGACCCTTGCCGTGGCAGCTCGCCCCACACCTACGGAGTGAGTCACCCTTGAGTCCACTGCCCCCATGGGGCAAGGATTCGGGAGACATCCCCGTGGTGGCATGCAGATCTTTGTGAAGACATTCGAGATCAGATACACCCTTCATAAGATGATGATCCTTGGCGGGATCCCAGCCAAGGAGGACCACAAGGCCCCCCGGCAAGAGCCTTGTCGGGGATGACAGCAGGCGCCACGGCAAGACCCTTGCCGGGGCCCCGGCAAGGCGCTTGCCAAAAACACCCGTTGGGCCACCATCAGGCCCACGCCAGTCAAACCTCCACCGCCGTTCACATGCAGCTGCCGACCCAACCAGCTGGGCAGGCACCTGCGTGGCGGCATGCAGATCTTCATGGAGACCCGCCACTGCGCCACCTCATCTGCCTGCCTGCCTACATGGCACCGCGGGCGCCGCTGGCCAGGGCGCGTGTCGACGCAAGAGGGAGTGGCGACGGACGAGACAGGGCTCTCCCCCGTCCCCGATAAAGCAAGGACACCTGGGCAAGACGCATTAAATGCGCCTTGTCATGTAATGCGAGGGATAACCTCGCATCATTGTTCCCTTCCCACCTCCTGGTGCTACTGTGGCACCCCCTTTCCTATAAAAGGAGGCCCGAGGCGACCAGGAGGAGGATTCGGCTTTTTGGAGCTCCTCACGCCCCATAGCTAGCTCAAGAACACAAATATACAATCCACCAAAGCAGGAGTAGGGTTTTACGCATCCCCGCGGCCCGAGCCTGGATAAAATAACCGTGTGCTATCTGTTTCATCCGCTCTTCTCATGACCCCGCACCCCGCAACCGTAGTAGGGATTCTTGTGATCCCATAGGTGTCGTTCCCACCGACATCTTTGGCGCGCCAGGTAGGGGGAGCAATTGTGAGAATCAGCTTTAGGAGTTAGTTCGACGCTTCTTCATCGTCATGGCGCCCAAGAAGAAGACGACGGTGGCGCTCGGCCCGTCGGAGGCCGGACATCCCGTCCTGACGCGGCCGAGCAGCAGACCAGTCGCAGAAAGGACCCGGGGCGCCGTTCGCGAAGACCAACACCGTCCCAGCAGCCGGAGTTTGGGAGGCGGCGATGTTCGTGCGCCTGGTAACGGGCCGCACGCCGCCAAATCCAAAGACGGAGCCAGGCCCTCCACGGGTGGCGCGGGGCCTTCCAAGATCGCTACCGCCCTGCCCGAAGGCGATGCGAAGGCCTCCAAGACTCCCACGCTGGCGCCGACGGCGCACTCCTCTCAAGCGGCGCGCGATGAGCGGCGCAACCACGCCGAAGACCCCGGGCGTCGCCGCGGGAAGAGCCCCGAGCGCCACTCCCGGGAGGTAGAAGACGTGCCCGCTTGCCGAGGCGCTGGTGAAGGTGGCATGCGACCGCGGGGTCGTGATAGAGCTCCTTCTGACATGGTCAGAAGTCGAAGCGCGTCGCGATCCGTGCAGGTTTCGCTGCCACCAACACAAGCAGAAGCCCTGGCGCGCGCAGTTTCTCCTCGATTTTCCTCCCACTACGGGGAAACTCGATGAATGGAGAGACACTATCCGAAGCCTTGTTGCGGTGGCCAACAAAGACGAACCGAGTCCGGTGGAGCCCCCGGGTCGATGCTCCGACGGAGTCCATGCACCAGTGGCAGGAAAGCCGGCGGCGCTGCGACCACGGTGCACTCACCTCCTCCTCGCCCGGTACCGCGGACGCCAGCCTGTCGCGACATTGTGGGCGACGAAATCTCCATAGCGTCGTCCGACCCGCGGACCCACTGCGACCAGCGCCAAGTCCTTCAGCAATGAGAACATGAAGATGCTCGAACCACTATCGAGCGTCGGCACGGAGCGCGCCACCAGTCAGACAGGCGAGCAGGGCGTGCTATGAACCACCCGGCACCGGAGAGCCCTGGAGGCCTACCTTACGAGGTAGGCTGTCCGGCTTTTACCCGTGAGCTGTGGCAGTTCCAGTGGCCCACTCACCGCACCTTCAAACCTGACGTGGGCGAAAAGTACAGTGGCAAGACCCACCTGTCCGAGTTCCTTAGCATCTACACCATTGCGATGCAAGCTGCCGGAGCCCGTGATGATAAGGTGCTTGCGAATTACTTTCCATTGGCTCTTAAACCCAACGCCATGTCATGGTTGATGCACTTGCCGGTAGACTCTATTTCCTCCTGGTCGGATTTGTGCCATGAGTTTGTGGGCTCCTTTACTGGAGGCCACCAAGCCCATGGCCAAGCGAGCGACCTGCACGTCATTCCCCAGAAGGGAGGCGAGAGTCTCCGCAAGTATATACAGAGGTTCAGCAGGATACAGTATAATATCCCTGATGTTCACCCTGCCGCCATCATCAGCGCGTTCCATCAGAACGTGCATAACCGCAAGATGCGCGAAGAGCTGGCAATGAACAAGGTGAAAGATGTAGCAGAACTCTATGTTCTTGCTAACAGATGTGCCCGTGCTGAAGAGGGAAGGAAGTACCCCGGCAAAGACGCTGGCGTGGAAACCGACTCCTCAGATGAAGATACTGCCGCCCCGGTGAAGAAGGGCCGGTGCCGCAACAGGAAGCGCAAAGGTAAAGCCGTGCTTGCCATCGAGGGATCTGGTGACACCGGCTCCACCAAGAAAACCAAGGCAGATGACCCAGGCAAGGAAATTGCCGGATGTGTCGCCTGTCGGGCGTTGGCGGTTGCCGAGAAGCCGGGGAACTCCGACAAGCGATACTGCAAGATCCATCGCACCAAAGGCCATGCTCTCCAAGACTGCCGACAGGTTGAGCTCCTCGCTGAGAAGCAGAGGGCTGAATATGAGAGGCGGGACAAGGAGAAGGGCCAAGACAGTGCTGAGGGGTACAGCAAGAAGCGTGACGGCCAAGCGGGCCGTCGCGGCAAGGATAAACAACAGGAGAGGCCCATCCGGGGCCGTGACAAAAAGCCAGAAGACGACGATCACGAAGAGGACGACGAATCCGGCGACCAAGAGTTTCAGAAAGCTATAGGGGCCATGTGCATCGACGGTGGCGCCTCGCTGCATACTTCTCACCGCCAGCTTAAACAGTGGGCACGAGAGATTACAGCGGCATAGATGTCGTTTGATGCCCAAAGGCCGTTGAAGTGGTCCAGCACACCTATCATTTTTGACACTGAGGATCACTCTGATCGCACTACTGCGGTTGGGTGCTTGCCATTGTTGGTTTCACCAACAATACGCAACCTCAAGGTGACAAAGATGCTAGTCGATGGCGGGACCGGTCTGAACTTGATCTCTCCTGCCATGATCGAGAAACTGTAGATTCCTGATGGAGACCTCGAGGAGACGGGCACGTTTCAGGGGGTCAACCCGGGAAGAAGCCAACCTAATGGAAAGGTCACGCTGCCCGTGACTTTTGGAAGCGATCTGAACTACAGGACGGAGAGGATCGTGTTTGATGTTGCCAAGATCCCCTTGCCCTACAACGGGATCCTTGGCCGCCCAGCACTGGCCAAGTTCATGGCGGCGTCACACTACGCCTACAACACCCTGAAGATGCCAGGACCTGTGACGATCATCACCATCCCCTCCAATAAGAAAGATGCGCTGATTTGCGCTGACGACCTATACCAGCAAGCAGTTGTAGTAGTTGCCGCCACTAGGGCACTTGCTCCTGCCGCTGGGACCCCGGGAGGGAAGAAGAAGAAGACCGATGAGACCTCGGACACCCACTCCGGCAAGCGCACCTCTTTGGAGTGTAGCGCTCCCGTCGAGGACTGGCCAGAGAGCTCCACCGGCGGAATCAAGAAGCCCAGGGCCATACCACCCGGAACCAAGAAGGTTTCTATCAATGAGGACGACACGGGAGGGGCTTTCACCATAAGCTCCACCCTTGATGAAAAATAGGAAGACGCGCTCGTCACCTTCCTGCGGGCGAATGTCGATGTGTTTGCATGGCAAGCTTCCGACATCCCCGACGTTCCCAGGGAGGTGATTGAGCACCACCTTGCTGTCTGTCCTCATGCGCGGCCCGTCAAGCAGAAGGTTAGAAAGCAAGCTTTGGAGCAACAAGAGTTCATCACAGAGGAGATCCAGAAACTGGAAGCAGCGGGTTTGGTAAGAGGAGTGCTCCATCCAACGTGGTTGGCCAATCCGATCGTAGTGCGCAAGGCTAATGGGAGGTGGAGGCTATGTATTGATTACACAGATATCAATAAGGCTTGTCCTAAGGACCCCTTCCTGTTTCCGCGCATCGACCATATTGTTGACTCCACAGCTGGGTGTGATTTGTTGTCATTCCTCGGTGCCTACTCCGGCTACCACCAGATCTTCATGACAAGAGAATACGAAGAGAAAACAGCATTCATCACCCCATGTGGTACGTATTGTTTCATGCGGATGCCTTTCGGGTTGAAGAGTGCTGGTTCGATGTTTGCAAGGGCGGTCCAGATTGGTTTTGAACCCCAACTCCATAGAAATATGGAAGCTTATATGGATGACATAGTGGTCAAAACCAAGGACAGGGCAACCCTCATACCGGATTTGCAAGAAACATTTGCAAACCTGCGCAAGATCAATCTCAAGCTGAACCCTGAGAAGTGCGTCTTTGGCGTCCCGTCCGGCAAGCTTCTCGGGTTCTTTGTGTCACAGCGTGGGATAGAGGCCAATCCGGACAAGATCAAAGCTATAGAGCAGATTGAAGCACCCAAGCGAATCAAGGATGTGCGTCGGCTTGCTCGTTGCGTCACCGCCATGGGCAGATTCATTTCCAAGTCTGCTGAGCGCACCATTCCCCTTTTCAAGATCCTGAAAAAGGCGGGCCCGATGGAGTGGACGCCAGAAGCCAAAGCAGCATTGCAAGATTTGAAGAAGTACCTCTCCTCGGTGCCAATACTAGTTGTGCCTAGGCCACAGGAGCCGTTGCTGCTATACCTGGCGGCAACGAACCAGGTGGTCAGCGCCGCACTAGTGGCATAGAGAGAGGTTGACGACGAGGTAATGGCAGCGACAGAGCCCGACACCACCAATGCAGAGACGACACAGCCAGTTGAAGTGCCGCCGAAGAAGAAAATGATGCAGCACCCGGTCTACTTTGTTAGTTCCCTCCTGCATGGGGATAGATCAAGGTACTCCGGCGTGCAGAAACTGCTCTTCGGCCTTCTTATGGCCTCGAGGAAGCTGTGTCACTACTTCCAGGCACACGAGATCACTATCGTCACTCGCCTCCCTCTGCAACGGATATTGCACAATCCAGATGCAACGGGAAGAATTGTGAAATGGGCACTGGAGCTGTCCAGCTTTGGCCTCAAGTTTGAAAGTACTTCGACAATTCAGAGCCGAGTCCTGGCGGAGTTCATTGTAGAATGGACCGCAACGTCGGACAAAGAAGCCCAAGAGACTACTCTCCCCGGCAAGGAGGCAAGTTGCAGTTGGATCATGTACTTTGATGGAGCTTTATCCTTACACGGCGCCGGGGCTGGCGTGCTGCTTGTCGCGCCCACCAGAGAGCACCTCAAGTACGTGATCCAGATGCACTTCCCCAGGGAGGTGTCAACAAACAATACGGCAGAGTACGAAGGGCTACTTGCCGGTCTTAGGATCGCGGCAGACCTCGGAATCAAGAAGCTCATCGACAGGGGCGACTCGCAGCTCGTCGTCAAGCAAGTCAACAAGGACTACCAGAGCCCGTTGATGAAGGCCTACGTCGATGAAGTGAGAAAGCTGGAAGAGCGTTTCGATGGTATACAGGCTGAATATGTTCCTTGAGCGGAGAACGATATCGCCGATTACCTGTCAAAACGCGCTGCCCTCAAGCTACCTGTGGAACCAGGTACCTTTGTGCTCCAGCTAACTCAGCCATCCATTGATCCATCAACAGAGCAGAACAAGAGGAGGAAATCAGGACCCGGCAAGTACTTTCCCGCCGAGCTCCCCGGAGCCGCCGGCAAGGATGTTGCCAGGGACACTGAGCCCGCCACGGGACGGCTAGCTCCGGCGGAGCGTCAAGCTCTTGCCGTCGAGACAGCCGCTCCTATAGCGGAGGAAATTCCTTTAGTCCTCGCCGTCGAGCCCCAGGCTCCAGCGTGGGCACAACATACCGTCCGATTCCTCCAAACAGGGGAACTTCCTGAAGAGCGGGAAGAAGCGGAAAAAGTAGCCCGTCGCTCTACCATGTACCAGTTCATCGATGACGTCCTGTACAGAAAGAGGCCGAACAGTGTGAAATTGAAGTGTATCCCTCGGGAGGAAGGACTGGAGCTGTTGGCGGAGATACACAGAGGCATATGTGGGTCCCACATCGGGTCAAGGGCCCTTGCCGGCAAGGCATTTCGGCAAGGCTTCTTCTGGCCCACCGCCCTCCAGGATCCGACGACACTAGTCACCATCTGTGAAGCGTGTCAGTTCCATTCAAAGAACCTTCATCGGTCAGCTCAAGCCCTTCAAACCATTCCTCTCTCCTGGCCCTTCTCAGTCTGGGGGCTCGACATAGTGGGCCCTTTCCCCCGCGCTGTCGGGGGCTTTGAGTACTTGCCCGTTGCAATCGACAAGTTCACAAAGTGGCCAGAGGTGGAGGCAGTGAGGAAGGTCACAGCTCAGTCAGCCGTCAAGTTCTTCAAGGGACTAGTGTGCCGTTTTGGTGTACCCAACAGGGTCATCACCGACAATGGCACACAGTTCACAAGCCGCACCTTCATGCAATATATCCAAGACCTCGGCAGCAAAGTCTGTTTTGCTTCCATTTCTCACCCACGAAGCAATGGTCAAGCTGAGAGGGCAAACGCTGAAGTACTGCGAGGCTTAAGGACCAAGAACCTTGACAGGCTGCACAAGAGTGGAAGGCGCTGGATTGATGAGTTGCCGACGGTTCTTTGGTCGATCAGGACGACGCCAAATCGAGCCACCGGCCAGACACCTTTTGCCCTGGTACATCGGGCAAAAGCAGTTCTCCCCACTGAACTCATATAGGGGTCACCTCGAGTGCTCGCTTATGATGAGCTTGAGCAAGAGCAACTGCGGCAAGATGATGCAATGCTCCTTGAGGAAGATCATCTTCGGGCGGCTATGAAAGCAACATGCTACAAGCAAGCCTTGCGTCGCTACCATAGCCGCAAGGTTCATCCCCGAAGCCTTGAGGAAGGGGACCTTGTCCTTCGGCGCGTTCAATCGGCCAAGAATTCCAACAAGTTGACGCCAAAGTGGGAAGGCCCTTATCGGGTAATATGAGTCACCAGGCCCGACGCAGTCCGCCTAGAGACCGAAGATGCCGTTCCAGTGAGTAACTTCTGGAACATTGAGCATCTTCGCAAGTTTTACCCGTGACGCGCAGCTTGTCGGGCCCCCCGGCAAGCCACCTTTTGTACAAGCATTGCCGATGATGCATGTAACCCTTTGCACAAAGCCAGGCGTAGACCCTGAGCACAAATAAATGAAGCGCTGGCGCCCTAAGTTATAGCATGCATGCTAGGTCGAGTCTCGTCCTTGGTTAGGGTTGATAGTGCTTAGCGGCAACTAACCCCTAGCTTAGAGGTCGAGTGTGCGTCTCTTTGTCTTACTTTTGTCTTCCTTCGTTCACAGGACACATGGATATCCATGCCAAACCACTTGGGGGGGAAAAGAAGATGAACGGACCAGCATCTAGCCCCCGGCAAGCCAGCATTGCCGGCAGCTGCAAGAGCAAAGATTCACCCACGGCGAACCAGAGTTGTCGGGGGCTGCATCTTCAGATAAGTTCTTCATCCCTTATCATGCATTCCATTATGGACTGAGGTATGTGAAACCTCATTTTCCCCTAAGCTACCGTGCTCCCATAACTCTAGGCCCTAGGGCTCGTTCCTGGGGCCAAGTTTGGTCGTAGTCGCGGCAGCGAAAGGATGAAACAAGGAGCCAGAACCCGCCTCATCCCTGCCTCCACCAAAGGCGTGAGGAAGGTCGAGCGAAGTGGGAAGACAGCAAGGCCTGTTGCCGGGCAAGGAAATGTTTATCTTGAAGATATCAAGGATTTACTCCTTGTCGTGGGTTCTACCCACAAACAAATGACCCGGCAAGCATCCCTTTTTCATTAAAAACATTCCACTCACGTACAGTCCATAGGGAATGAAAAACATGAATGATGGGATTACAAGTTTTAAATTCAGCTAAGGACCGAAGGCTTACAAACTAAAAAAAGATAAGGTGCCCGTAATCCTTTCTTGTCCCTCTCCTCAGGAGGCGGGTCAAGGAGGCGAAAAGGGCAAAAGGGGCGCCTAGGCGAGCTACGGGTGGCAGAAGACACCAAGAGAACATCTCGGTGGCCGTCCGAAGGCTGGATGGTGATGGCGGCGCCGGAAGCAGAGCTCGAAGATGAGGCGGCAGGACGTCAGCACGCGTCGAAGGCGTCGGTGCCCGCGTACTCCGACTTGACGGCCTTGCCGCCTGCCCTCTTCCTCTTCCACAGCCTCCCAACGCCAGCCGCCCAAGGAGACGACCCCGAGAAGTTCAAGGAGCCGGCAACGCGGATGATGGGCTCGCCGGTGCCGCACGGAGTGGCGCCCGACACCTAATCGGACCCGTCATCCTGACGCCTACTACCCTCGTCGTCACTGCGGCTGTCCTCCTCGTCACTCCCGCCCGAGGAGGAGTCTTCACTATCAGAAGAGCTCTCCACGCAGCACCTTGCATGGGTCCCAAAACACCCGAAGACCTTGACGGAGAGAAGGCCACCCTCCATTAGCTTAAAATGGAGAGTGAGCCCCTCCATTAAGCAGTGGATATGGGCAAACGTCTTCCATCCTCGACGGAGATACATCACGTGAGGGGTGGGGAAATCGACGCGGGCCCGCGTGCCACTGATCACGCAACCCCTCATCTGCAGCCACAACGACTCCAGCGGATCCAGCTCCATCTCCCGCGTGAATGGAGTCGGGAGACGAAGGCGATGGCGAGGCGGCCGGCGTAGCCTAACGAAGAACTCGCAAGGGTCATCCTCAACGTGGCCCTCCACGGGGGGAAGAACTGCTGGCGGAGGCGAGGCCGGCGCGCCGCCCCGTCCTCCTCTTCCCCGAGCGCCTTGGCCTCGCCCACGGCCTCGCCCCCTCCCCCTTCCCCTCGCTGCTGGCTCTGCCACCGCGGGTGCGGGAGAAGGAGGGACGCGTTGTCGAGCGGCGACCCTCGCAGCCACCGTTGAAGGACCAGGATTCCCTCTCTCCATGACGGATGGAAGGGGGGAGCAGAAGCTGAAGGAAGGAGGAGATGAAGGAATGCGGGACGCCATCCCCCCTCCCGCTCTTTATAAAGGAACGGGGTGGGGGCTCGGCTGCCCCGCTCAGCCAATCAAGACACGGAAGGCGCAGGGAACTGGGACCGACCCGCCGCCCCAGCCCGCGGCGGCCCGGTTTCCCGCCTCCACCGTTCACCACCCCAAGCGCATGAGAGCCATGTAGCAGGCGTGCAGGACCAAGGCGACGGGTGAGGCGACTTCTCCCCACCCCATGATCGTGGGGAGTGGACGCCTTGAAGACCACGCCTCGGCCCCGTTCAGTAAATGGGCCGCGCCTCCACGCCTCCCTCCGTTTATGGGGAAGGCGCAAACCGCCCCCTTTACTACGACGTGACGCATGCATGCAGAGCTCAGCCCCACGCATGCCGCCCACGTCACACACGCCTCCCCACGCGCCGCCACGCGCGGGAAGCATGGGAGGCGCAGTGCGTGAAGAGACTTACCATGGTAAAAACCGCCCCTCCTGCCTGCGCACCGTTTTTGGGCCTAGCCCAACGACGCGATTGTGCTTACATGTGGCCAAGGCCCGGGGGCTCCTGTCGGTGTACAAAAAGAGGGGTACACTTTTTGTACCCCTATAACTGTGCACGGGCAGTCTGAGCCACGGGCACCACCACACTGAGCAAGGCAAGGGAGGTGAGCCAAGGTAAGGCCGGAGCTCAAGAGAAGCAGAACGACGCCAAGACCAAGACCACAAAGAGCAAAGGGGATGAAGCGGACCCCCCCCCGGCAAGATCCTTGCCGGGAGGCGGTTTTAGCAAACCAGGCAAGACCCTTGCCGTGGCAGCTCGCCCCACACCTACGGAGTGAGTCACCTTGAGTCCACTGCCCCCATGGGGCAAGGATTCGGGAGACATCCCCGTGGTGGCATGCAGATCTTTGTGAAGACATTCGAGATCAGATACACCCTTCAGAAGATGATGATCCTTGGCGGGATCCCAGCCAAGGAGGACCACAAGGCCCCCCAGCAAGAGCCTTGTCGGGGATGACAGCAGGCGCCACGGCAAGACCCTTGCCGGGGCCCCGGCAAGGCCCTTGCCAAAAACACCCATTGGACCACCATCAGGCCCATGCCAGTCAAACCTCCACCATCGTTCGCATGCAGCTGCCGACCCAACCAGCTAGGCAGGCACCTGCGTGGCGGCATGCAGATCTTCGTGGAGACCCACCACTGCACCACCTCAGCTGCTTGCCTGCCTACATGGCACCGCGGGCGCCGCTGGCCAGGGCGCGTGTCGACGCAAGAGGGAGCGGCGACGGACGAGACAGAGCTCTCCCCCGTCCCCGATAAAGCAAGGACACCTGGGCAAGACGCATTAAATGTGCCTTGTCATGTAATGCGAGGGATAACCTCGCATCACTGTTCCCTTTCCACCTCCTGGTGCTACTGTGGCACCCCCTTTCCTATAAAAGGAGGCCCGAGGCGACCAGGAGGAGGATTCGGCTTTTTGGAGCTGCTCACGCCCCATAGCTAGCTCAAGAACACAGATATACAATCCACCAAAGCAGGAGTAGGGTTTTACGCATCCCCACGGCCCGAACCTGGATAAACGAACCGTGTGCTATATGTTTGATCCGCTCTTCTCATGACCCCGCGCCCCGCAACCGTAGTAGGGATTCTTGTGATCCCATAGGTGTCGTTCCCACTGACACTAACGTTTGCTTGGTCTACCACATATGCCATGCCGACATTGAGTGCCAGGATTTCAAGAACTTCCTCAAGGACAAAAGAGTGAAATTTGTTACTGTAGGCTTTAAGAACGATAGGGATGTCCTACGTCGGATAGGTCTCGTTGTAGGCCAGCCCTTCGATCTCCAGAAGGCAAGCCTGGTGTTCTCCTCTCAACTTTCAATGCTGACCCTGGCAGCAGCCATGATTGATCCTTCGTACGCTAAATTGAAGAAACCTCATCACGAGTTTCATCATGCATGGGAGTCGAAGACATTAGATGAAGATCACATCCTGTATGCAGCAATGGATGTCTACCTTTGTTTAAATACCTACAAGGGTTGGATGAAGAAGTAGAGCCCAGTGTCCGGTTCAAGCAAAGAAGCGTCGGTGAAGATGAAGAGGAAGAGGGACGAGGATGAAGTCGAGGACGTGGACTCGAACTCCGATTAGGTGGCAGTGTCATCGCTCATGTTGGTTCTACTGCAGCGTCCAGCGGACTAGTTGCTTAGTTTATTTTCAAGGGTGTGTTGTGCTGAGGCCCCAGCAGAACTATGTTTATGTTCTTTCTCGTTATTTGAACTCTTTAGTACGTACAGTAGTACTAGTACTATGTCTTACTACTGTTCTTCTTGCAGTTGGTACTACTGCTCGTATCTTCATGTTCCTACTGTACTTAATACATTCGTACTAGTAGTATAATTTGGGTCAGTCGATTTGTGAAAGAAGTTCGACGGAGCAAAGGAAGAAGATGGTAGAAGAGGTGGAAGAAGCCCTTCTAGCCATCCCATGTTGCATCAAACGTCTCACATGAGTCGACTGACCCAAATTGCTCCGTCAGATTGCAGGATCCATGTGGCATTCAAGGTCTCAAAGGTAGATTCCGCATCCGTGCCCGGTTTGCGGGCTCGACGCGTGCGTGACCGGCTTCCGCCGCGACAGCCACCATGCGTGCCTCCTCCGCGCGGGCGGAGACGACAATGACACGCTAGTTCCTCCTCGCCGGCGTGCTAGAGCACGCGCTCGTCCTCCTCTTCGTACGCTGCGTGCATAGATGCGGCTCCACCAGCTGTTCGCGTGCTTGGCAGCGTGGCGGCATCGCGAGGAGGGACTGCAGACGATGTCAGCGGCGAGCCTTCGGCTTCATCGCATAGGGATGGCGGCGTCACGGCGGTGATGGGCGAGAAATTGTTGGCCGAAGCAGGCGGGCGCCGGCATGCGCAACGGCGGCGGCGGCATATTGATGAGTGCGCGTGTGGGATCTTACTTTAGTTTTATACATAAGGTTGGCCAAACTTAAAATAAAAGCGTACTAGTACACATAAACATTAGACTTAGGCAGCGCTTTTATTAGTTAGTACCACAACCATGATACGGAATCCTGTGCAAGCGCGTGAACCGCGGCCGCGCGGTTGATCGAACGGTGTGTCACCGTGTCACGCTCGAAGGACATCCACCGAAACTTTTTGTGTGTGTGAAAACAATCCTCAAATATTACTCAACTTTTTTTCCCATGAAAGGTCTTGACGCTGCAATATTTCCATATATTTGAATTTAGCTCCAGTTCGTGTTTATTTGGATTTGGATGTTTAGGTGCGCCCTAGTTTTTTTAATACTGATATTGTGTGTGTGACTGAAAGAGAACGTGTGTATGTGTCCATATGTGTGTTGTGGCGGAAGGGCAATGTCGAGACGGTGTGCGTGTGATACAAACATAGAGAGGTGTGAATGTGCAAATGATCATGCGTGAGTGAGACATAGACAGATGCCGATACGTTGTGTATACATGAGAGAACGGTCTTCTAGTTTACTTGTGTGTGTGTGAGAGAGAGAGAGGGAGAGAGAGATAGAGAGAGGAGCATCTGTAACACAACAACCATCTCTCTCGATTCGTCCATCCCTCGCACGGTCGCATGCAACACATGCATCAACGCGCACATTTTGACACCCTCACCCGGCCCCTACCCACCTCAAGGCCCGCACAATCTCTTCGTGAATACCCATTTCTCTCCTTAGGTTTGTTTTCTCTCAATATCTGACACACACACACAGAGACACACGTAGCACAACACACACACACTCCCGCGAGCACACAATTCATCCCCATCCAAGGTTATACGGCGACCACTCTCGCTTGTGCTTCTTTGCACCCCAACATGCACAACACCTCAATCTTCAAAGAGGGTATCGAGCAGATCGAAGACGGTGACCACACTGTGCAAGAGAATGCAGGGTCATTTGGAAGCAGGGTGATGTGACGACAGCTGACTGACTCCTCCCCCACCCTCTCTCTCTTGCACAAAATTACCTATCCCTCTCTCACGCGCACAAAATTGTCAATCCCTCAACCCACGAGATCCTTCCCCTCTCGTCCATGTTTTTCCAGATCTCTCATCAAACATGTTGTCTCTTCTCCTTCCACATATAGAGAATCTAGATGCACACACATCTCATGTATATTACATGTATCCATCTTTCTCACAGACCTAACTTCTTCCTCTCTCTTTCTCTCTCTATCTCTCTCTCTCTCTGTCTCGTTAGGTTTTTCTCTTACTCTCTCGTACACATACATACAATCTTTCCCGCCCTATCTTCTCCATCTCAAAAGCTCTCTCTGCAGGTTTCATTCACACATTGGGGATATGTCAAAATGTTGCTTCTATAATGGGTGATGTAGAGTTATGGTTGTTTTTGTTGCATCCTACAAAGTAATAACTATGAAATGCATTTAGATTCTCATTTGACTGGGATTATGTGAGTTTGAGCATGTTGTGAAGTACTATAGACCTTGTATACATCTTGGGATTCGACAATGATTGTAACTATTGAATTTTATAGACCATTACATTCGAAGTCAATATCCTAATATATTTATTTCACAATTTCAAAAAATGATTAGTTCACTACAAACTAAGAAAACAAATGTGTACTCCGTCCATTTTTATTTAACTCCGCACATTAGCATTGGTCAAAGTCAAGTTTTGTAAACTCTCAGAAAGCTTATAACAAAAAATATTAACATATACAATAACAAATAAATACCATTAGATTCATTATTGAATGTACTTTCACAACATACATATTTGTTATGGTAAATGTTTATATTTTTCTATAAACTTGGTTAAACTTTAGGAAGTTTGACTTCGGTCAAACCTAATATGTAGAGTTTACTACTACTACTCGCTAGTTGCTTAGCCGAATCACTCCACACGCCACACGGGGAGTCCAGTGTCACAAAATTTTGAGGTCGGCGGGAAAATCTCCCGCGACCCTGATTCGAGCAGTGGGAAGTTACCATCATAGCCTTCAGAACAGGCCCACCGTTGACGCTTGGTAGGGGGCTGTTTTCGTAACTTCAGGTTCACCCTACCCAGCTAACCCCACACCGGCACCCCGAGTAGTACACCTGAATACTCCCCATTTTCTATCCCCACCGCAAAATAGACTTCTCCGCGACACCACAGCCTTCATGCTCCACCCCTTTATATCGGCGCACTCGTCCACCGCAGTGCATCTGCCTCATCGACGACCTCGTACGCCACACTGGAGCCGGTCCATCGTCGTTCTCGTACATGGAGCCTCTTCCCCGGCATCGTCTTCCACGGTCTCGGATCTGCTTCCTGGGAGCCAACGCCAAGCGCAGAAGTACCACCGTCGTGGACAATGAACTGACTCCCGTTGCCGACCATGACTCACAGAGGCCGCCGCGACCATCGTTCTCCTCCTTGATTGGTAATGTGTGTATTGAATCACTTAGCAGTACATATACAGTTCCAAATTTATTCATACCTACCCTTCAAATTTCCTAGGTGCTATTGTTCCCGTAAAAGTAATTGGTTATAGCCTCCATTGTCCAATAGAATATCAGCTTGCAATTGTTTGTCGCTCCTGTATCACGATGTGCTTGGGTAGGTTTTTCATCTGCAACCAGTAGTGTGGCAAATGATGGAAATGTTTTTAGAACTAGCAAGATGCCCATGCGTTGCACACATCAAGATGCATTTGTATGAGTAGTTTATCTTGTGGGAGAAAAGGATGAACGAGGGAAGGCCTTATTTGAAAATCTGGAGAGGGGTATGGGTATCTTTTTGCAAAATTCCCATTTGTTTCCTTCCTATCTGTCAGATATAAATCGGATGGCCTATATTGCAAGAAAAAAAGTATAGAGAAAAAACAGTAGACAGTAAAGGAAGTAGATATAAATATTAAATATAAAATAAATATAACAGTAGAGAAGAGAGTAGAGATAGCAGAGACATCGAGAAAGGATCACGCGCATGGGAAAAAGCACCCGGGCTTGCCCTAGTTTTGGCGCGTGGCGTCCGGCGCGCTTTATAAAATCCAACGCCCTCCCACCGCTCTGTGCCTTGCCACCGCTCTCTCACCGCTCCGTGCCTCGCCACCGCTCTCTCCCCGCTCTTTTTCGCCTCGCCGCCTGCCTCGCCACCATGCCGCCGCCTCGCCGGGAAACTTGGGGATACCGCGGCGTCCGCGCGCACCCCTCCGGCGGCTTCTCTGCCGAGATCCAGTTCCACGGGATGCGCCTCGGCCTCAGCAATTTCGACAGCACCAACGAGGCCGCCCGCGCGTGCGACGCGGCAGTGTGGTGCCTCCGGTGGCCTCGTAGAACATTGAACTTCCCCAACGTGCCGACGCGGGAGCGGGCGCAGGAGCTCACGCCTCTGCTGTGGCTTAGCACCGACGAGGATCGTCGCGACAACCGGAGGTGGGAGCACCGTCTCGGCATCGCCGAGATGGACGAGGAAGCCATGGCGATGTGGCGCCAACACTTCCCGCAGGACATCATCAACGAGCGCAAGTTCTATGCACAAAGGAGGGCGGAGTGAGCCGCCTATCACGAGGACAAGCGTAGGCGAAAAGCGGACACTCAATTCAACATGAGGCTAGGAGCAGCATCGCCCTGGGAATCCAATGATGATCGGTATCTTCACACCTACAGTCAGACGTCAGAGGAGGACATCACCGAGGAGGAGTCAGACGACGAGGAATAGTTGAATTATCTTTTTTTATCTATCTATGCTGAGAACTATCCTCTACTCTCTAGTATCTACTTCTCAATATCAGCACTATAAACACTTTTTTAAAGCACCGCGTGTTGCGATTCTGTTGGTGAGGCTCTAACATGGCAGACGAGTGCTTTAATGTTGCCCACAAGATGCGCGAGTATTACTAGTAGTATATTTTTCTTGCAATGTTGAGATTTTAAAACCACGAGTGCGAACATGCAGACGAGCAATGAAGACCAAACACGGGGTATTCGGAACATCTTCAAGGAGCATGGCAAGTTAAAGAGGAGCTGCACCGAACCTATAAAACGAGCTTTGGTAAGTAACACCCTTTCAATTACTTTTGTGTAGCCTCGTGTTCTTCGATGTGTATGTGTTGTAGTTTCTGTTTCTCTTAAGCGTGGTGTTCTTTGATGTGTAATAAGAAGAGTCTTAATCGTCCTAATGCTTTTGTTTTTAGCTTGATGTAGGAAGTGGGTGTTCTCACATTGTAGTCTATTTTTACTTTTTTCCTTTGAATTCACTTCTCCGAGTTCTCTTTATCTGGCTTCTACTAAATAGATCTAGGTTGCTTTGAGTATTAATCTAAAAAAGAAGTAACTTCATGTCAGGATGCAGTTCCTGCGAGGAGGGAAGTATGGTAAACCTCGAGATCATGTTTCCAAAATGAGGCTGGATTACACACAAGGTGCCAGTTCCCTAATGATGCTGGATTAGACACAAGGTGCAAATTCTCAGATGATGCTGGATTACACACAAGCCAGGTGGAGTCGTCAGTTGTTCGTGTCCTCGTGGCATTAGTAAAGGCTGAAAGAAAGCATGCAACAACCCTTGAGAATGTAGCTAAGTTCCTGAAGAAGCGAAAAGAGCAATCAGATGCTCTCTTCACCCAAGCCAAAGAAGAGATGGAAGAAGCCAGAAATAAGCTAGCAGAGGCAGAGTAGGCTAGGCGTCTCCTGCTATCTAAAACTGTTGTCAATACAAAATTTCCTTCATAATAGCTAGGTTCAAATATTTATCCAGTCAGCATGCCTATTGTGATGTCCGTGCATCTACTGATGTGGCACAAAATGTTTTTTCTCGGGTCATGTAATAACAGCAATTACTTTCCAAACAATAATAGACGAAGCATTGGACATGGCATAGTTCACGCGCAAGCTCGACATTCCAAGTTCAACTTCCACATCAAACTCATGTTCACAGATATCTGCACATTCATACATAATGTCCACAACCATGATTCACTTCAAAGCCAAAAAATGTGAGGAGAGTTATAAATAAAGAAAATCCTCTACTAGTTCCTGCTACCAGTGCGAGCACAACAAGTCAAGACCATGCGTAAATTAATTATATTTTAGTCATTTTTTGTGTTCTAAAATGCCTGCCGACTCGCGGAAGGACGTGTTGCCGGCACACGCGCGGATTCAATGAAGGCAGGCGGGGCAGTCTTAAGCTAGTTGCACGCGGCGAGGAGGCATGCTCAGCTGGGCCTGCAGCGAGTGCAGCCCTCTTGGCCGGCGCGCCGGTTCAATGCGTGCGCTATGAGAGGTCGCGTCCGTGTCAGTGCAATCACTCCCTTCAGTCCTTTTTTGTTTGGGTATAACAAAATCTCGTTTTCCATTCACATTTTACAAGTACAATTCATGGACAAACTTTGACCCAAAGTATGATGGGGACTAGTAAACATGGAGGTAGTAGTTTTTTTAATTAAAGAAGGGTTTCCCCTTCTGATTTTCATTACTGAAAACCATCATCAAAATCTAAACCATAGTATTTGCCCTAGAACTACCAGGTTCAACATCTCGCAACATAAACCCATACAACCTCCATCGCAAAAAAACCATACAACCATACGCCAAGGAGGTATGTAGTACTATGAATTCACGCTCCATACCAATCGTTCTAAAAACTACTTACACTTATAACGCGCCATTGAAAATCGGAACTCTTAACCCCGCTAAAAATGATATTTTAAATGTGGCTACTCGATCTATGGCAACTGGCGAGCCACCGCGCTCCAAGTCGTTCACCTATGGTCCCGACCATCAACTCCTACGGATCAAATTATCACGCGAGCTGACTATTCCTACAAAGGTGCTCCACCACGTACCCGGTACCCGCGAATGTAGCAATCGTGCACCTAGGGTTTTAGGGTCTATTTGTTAACGTCGCCTTTACGTAACACTCATGTGTGCGAGATAGCGAGAGGCCGACTGCGTGCGTGCGCCTCTTCTCTTCGTATATGTACTCCACCATTTGTTTGGTGTCCAAAAAATTATAATAACTACTAGCAATGTGCCAATGCGTTTCCACACGATCAAAGTAGATTAATACATATTCAATGATTTGATAGAAAAAAAGTCTAGTTTGTAAATACGTATATCACTAAAAATATGTTATGTTTCACTCAAAATATATTCCTCTGGCAGTTTTGATGAGATAAGGGAGGAATGTTGTTGGTTTCAAGATTCGGGAAGTGGTATATGTCTAATTTCTACTCTTACTAGCAAGATGCCCGTGTGTTGCACGGAACATCAAGATCTTGTGGGAGAAAAGGATGAACGAGGGAAGGCCTTATCTGCAAATGTGGCGAAGAGTGCGGGTAAATTGCCATATTTTCCTTCCTATCCGTCATATATAAATCGGACTACCTACATTGCAGGATGGCAGGCCCACCATCATCACCAACTCTATTTTTTATCCCTACTCTTATAAAAAGCATTGTTGGTGATGATCGTGTGCCTGCCATCCTGCAATATAGGCCGTCCGATCTATATTTGACGGATAGGAAGGAATCTATGGCAATTTTGCAAAAAGATACCCACACCCCTCTCCACATTTGCAAATAAGGCCTTCCCTCGTTCATCCTTTTCCCCCAGAAGATAAACTACTCATATAAATGCATCTTGATGTTCCATGCAACGCATGGGCATCTTGCTAGTTGTTGCAAAAAGCCCATGTGTGTGTGAGAGAGAGGGAGAGTGGAGGAGGACGGAGTGCATGTGTGACAAAGACACAAGGAGTGTGTGTGCGATAGGTATCAGCTTAAAATGAGGCGATAGTGTGTGTGTGCATGATTGAGGGGGCGTGTCTGAAGAAGGGAAGAAAAATCTACATAGATAC
Source organism: Triticum aestivum (assembly GCF_018294505.1). Taxonomy (NCBI): domain Eukaryota; kingdom Viridiplantae; phylum Streptophyta; class Magnoliopsida; order Poales; family Poaceae; genus Triticum; species Triticum aestivum. Next base: position 149,842,847 of record NC_057806.1, read on the forward strand.
AAGGAGCGGGAGAGAGACATGTATGCGATGGTGGAAGCACGAGTGTGCGGGTGTATAAACCTATCTAGAGGCTAGCTAGTCGATAAATGTTTGTGAGAGAAATACGAGTCGGGGTGCGAAAGCGAGAGTTTTGTGTGTGAGGGAGAGAGACGGTAGTCGGGAAGGGGAGTGGAAGCAGGGGTTGTGTGTGTGTATCTGTGTGAGAGAGAGAAGAGACGGTAGTCGGGGTTATCTGATCGGTAAACAAATGAATAATGTCAGTCTGGGATGCAGACGAAAAGGAGACCGCAACAAATGTTGTGTCTACAGGAGAGAGAGAGAGTAATTTTAGTGGTATGAGTCATATGTAGAGACATATAGGGTGTGTGAGAGAATCCCATAGAGAGAAAGACAAAGTGAAAGACGAGTGGAGACTGTGTGTGTGGCGGTGAAAAAGAAAGCTTAGGTACCGAGTGATACCAGAGAACATTAGAGACGTGAGAGATAATGAAAACCGTGTAATGTATAATGATAGGGAGAGTGTGACACTTCTCAAGGGAGACGTCGAGAGAGCATGTTTGCGAGGATAGGAGAAAGTACATGAAGTGAGCGTGCGGGTGAGCTGGAGAAAAGAGAGTGATAGCTACCTGAAGGAGCATGCATGCGAGAGAGATGGGCGTGAAAGAGTGAACAAAAAAGGGATTCAAATATTTGAATTAGTGATGATGATACATGTAATCCATACTCGAACCAGAATTCATCTATCAAACATGCATACTCATATGGCACGCACATCTATGTTATTTAATATGTAGATATTACCGATCCATACATTTTAGTAGAACATAATTTGGTTAAATTTTTTCAAATTCAACCATAAGATTTCGAGATCGTTGTATTTGTAAATCATATTATACATATAAAGGAGCAGAATTCTTTATTGTGCTTTTGAAAGTATATATAAAAAATGATGTATATAGAATGTAATTCCAATTGAAAATGTATCCTGCCCGAAAAAATAGAATACAAACGGGATTCGAATTGAGTTGGCACGGTAAACGTGCACTCTGCAAAATTTGAACGAAGCGGGGAAAGTCGCAGTAACTACCCGAAACCAAAATCTCCGAGATGGAAATCACTACTGCCTATCCCTGCCACTCAAAGCCTATCTGCTGGATTTCTATAGGTTTCGAGAGGGGTAGGTTTGTAATTTCACCCAAACGTGACATAACCGCCTCGCACCCGGATTCATACACGGTGGGCGCCAAAACACAGTGTGTCCTCAGCCGAAATCGACTCCCTCCCCGATTCATATTCATACACAGTGGGCGCCAAAAACAAACTCTCGTCGGCCAATATTCGGTGTATGCGAGATTACCGCCGACAGCCATCGCTACCGTAGCACCGTCAAATTCTTAGTAGATGCCTACACGGCGCCGCACCAGAGGCGGTACTCTTTCGTATCTGCTCAACTTATTTATGGTAGCAAAAAAAATAGATCACCACTACTTTACTCTGATTTCTTGTCTTGGTTGCGAAGTTGCCTTTGTCCGGTTTGCACCTTCAGATCTGCCATGGCACGCTCAACACTATACTCCCAATGCTTATGGTTTTCCCCTTTTATATTCCACACTAGTTAAATCACAGTAGACTAAATTTCAAAATTGGGTCAGTCGATTTTTCTGAGCTCGCCGGAGTTTGCCGGAGCGATCGAAGGGGCCCGGGTGGTTGTGGGGCCTCGCCGAACGAAGAAAACTCGACGCGGGTGGGGGTTGGGGTGGGGGTGGGGGTGGCGGAGGAACACAGGCGATGGGGTCCAGTGGTCCGGTCGGCGGCCCGTGCGATGTTCTCTATGGGAAGAATCAGATACGAGGAAGAAGAAGGGTTAGGAGACGTAGGATCTTCATCCAACCGCCTCAAATGGTTGAGAGACAGCTGGGAGTTGCATTCTTAATGCACTCTGGTTCATCATGTGTGGGCACTGCGCAACCAACATTTTATTATCCAAAATCTTCTTGCTCTTCTTTACCATGTCCCTCTTCCGTTCTTCTTTAATATGTACTCTCTCCGTTCCTAAATACAAGTCTTTGTATAGATTCCACCATGGACTACATATGGAGCAAAATGAGTGAAACTACACTCTAAAATTGTCGGGGGTTGGGTGCGACATATGCCAAAGGATGGCTTGTCATGGTGGGGGCGAGTAGAACGTCGCCGATGCCTGGAAACGGGATGAGGCGAAGGCATGCACGCCGGCGAATCTTACCCAGCCTCGGGGCTCCCCGGGGAGATAATACCCCTACTGCTGCTCTACGGGGTCTCCGCATGATCACTATGGCAAAGTGTGTACACGGTTGCTCCTTGAGCTGTTTCCTATAGGTAGGAGAAGGCTGGGCTAGCTCTCTCGTTCCTACATGATCTAGTCTAGTGCTAAATGGATTCGAACCCTTTGCATGGATGTCCTGGTGGTTTATATAGGCCTACCCCCTAGGGGTACAATGGTAATCCGGCTAGGGGCGGACCCAGCCGTCAGCTTCTCCGGCCTCTGTCTTCTTCGCCGACAGCTGGGGCCCGCCAACTGGCGGGCCTCGCCGACTGGTCTGGTATGGCGCCGACAGGCCGTGTCCGCCACTGGCGGGTCTTGCCGGCTGCTGATTACTGTAGCCGTGCTTCTAATGACGCGGGCTTGGTCATGGAGTCGTGGCAACAGCCCCGCCGCCTGGCGGGCGATCACTGTTGCCACTCTCCATCACATCTGGTTAATGGCGTGTGGGCCCCGGGGAAGGGCTGGCCGACTCTCGGGGGCCGACTAACAACGGGTCCGACTGGTGTCGCACTTGCCGTCTTCTGGGGTCCCGCTGTCTGCTGGGACCCGCCGCCCTAGGGTCATACAGACAAGCCGTCGTGGGCGCAGGATTCGGTCCACTGGTGCTGATGTCAGGGCCGGCATGGCAACAGTGCTGCGCCGCACGGAGATCTCCGCGGGTTCGGCGTACTGTGGCCATGCCTGCCTCTAGAAAGGGGTGGGAGCAGGCTTCACTGTAGCCACTCCCCTGTCCTGTCCCTCTTGATGAGGACATGGGGTTTGTTGGAGTCGCGGGCCGACTCCCCAAGGCCGGCTTCTCGGGAAGTCATCAGTCAGGAGTCGGCTAATCCTGAAGTCGTTCCTGGGACTCGGCCGCGAGTGGCCAGTCGGTTGCCTTGCCGCCAACTTCTCAGAAGGCGGCTCTTTGTCCTGGGGTCTTGAGGGGCGCAGCCTACCCCGATGTCTTGAAAGGTTCTGGAACTCGGGTTAGCCTACCCGTGGCCCATTACTCCGACAGTAGTCCCCGAAGCTGATGAGGCACCGCGCATGATCGGCCGAGGAGCCTGAGCAGTTTCTCTTTCTGGGTGCCCGAGACATGGATCTTGCTTGACTTCTGCCGGGACAACTAGAAGGAGTCGGACTCGCCCAACTCTGACTTGCACAATATTTCGAACGCCGTGACGGGATCCAAGTAGCATGCTAGCTAAGCTTCCAGGCCGCCGCCCGTTCCGGGCCTGTCATGTGGCAACACGCGGGCAGGCCAGTCTGCCAGCCTACGCACATGACGGGACATGCCCGTAGGCAGGGCCCGCCATTACCGCGCCTCGGCGCACAAGCGGATCCGCTGTGGCCCGAGCGGACGGTTGGGATTCCCGTGAAGTTACTGCGCGTAGTAACTTTTGTCGTGGAAACGTGGGGGTCGTGGGGTCATGGGCGCAGTAAATCCCACGACCGCCCCCTCGGCTTCGCAGCCCATGAGGCTATAAGTAGGGGGAGGAGGGGGGGCACGGCAGAGCACGCACGCCCCTCCTCCATGCTACTCCTTGCTCTTCTTCTTCTTCTTCTTCTTCTTCTTCTTCCTCGCACCGCCGCGCGCCCAAGCTTTGCCGAACACCGTGGTGATCCGCTCACGATGAGTTCTTCTTCTGCTACCGCGCCTCCCTCGGTGCATTCCGGCACTTGGGATGGCTCAGAAGTCCATGATGACCACATCGAGTTCCTCTGCAAGACTCGTCGGCTCCCTGGCGAAGATTATGTGCGGGTACGCCTTGCACCGAGGGGGGAGATCTCTCCGGTGCCGGAGGAGGGCGAGCGGGTTATCTTACACTCGCACTGCCTGCGTAGATTGGGGCTGCCGGTGAGCAGCTTCTTCCGCTCCTTTCTAGAGTTCTACGGCCTCCAGCCGCACCACCTCATGCCCAACACGGTGGTGCTGCTGTCCGCCTTCATGGCCCTGTGTGAAGGCTTCCTCGGAGTCCTCCCCACCCTCGAGCTCTAGGGGGAGTTCTTCTACTCCAAGCTCGGCACCAAGGCTGCAGGCGTGTCGGCTCAGTGCGGCGCGTTCATCGTCGTGCGGAGGTCGAGGGCCGACAACCCCTTCCCCACCATCAAGCTAATAAAGTCGGTGAAGATGTGGCAGTGATCCTACTTCTATGTGAAGAGCGTCTTCGCGAAGGGCGATTGGGTCAACCTGCCGGCTTTCGAAGTCGGCCCACCGGCTGGGAGACAGCCCAACTGGTCGTAGCGGGCCAAGTTGCTGATGCTTGCGGGAGCCGGCGCCGTCACGAGACTCCGAGTGCTGACGCAGTCGGAGGGCTTGACTGGTCCGGAGCTGCTGGCCGCCTTCATGGCGCGCCGAGTTCTCCCGCTCCAAGGTCACCCCCACATGATATGCCAAATGAGCGGGCACCATGACCCGAGTCGGTTGTGCACCAAGGACATGCCTCATGAGGAGGTGGCCTACATGGTGAACTATCTCTTGGACAGCAAGCTGCTCGAGGACTAGCGGTTCGGCAAGGAGCCGTACTCCCGCGCCAACCCCCCACTCACAGTGAGTTGCCTTTTCTTTCTTTCTCTGAATTGTCTTCTTTCTTGCCGAGTTTGTTTTGTCCGACCTGACCAGTCGGCTTTGGTCAGAATCCCCTCCTCCATCCACCAGCCGGCACCACGGGGTCGGCCCGCGAGTTCCTTGCCGACCGAGCGGAGAGCGACGTCGACGACCCCGATCTGGGGGCGGCGGCTTTGGAAGACGACACCGAGGGAGGATGCGGCCCGCGGCTCGGAGCCAGTCCAGAGGACTGTCCTGATGATGAGGAGGAGGTCGCCCCCCGCCACCGGCCAGGAGCCAACCATCCCGGCGCGGGCTCTTCCGCCGCGTCGGGTGCTCCAGGCGGCGGGAAGAAGCGCAGGGCCGTGCCGACGTTGTTCGGCAGTAGGCCGAAGAAGCCCAAGAGTTCGGCTGCGGCGACCAAGCGGGACGAAGCGGCCGCAAAGGCCATCCGTTTCCGTAAGGAAGTAAAGAAACCGCCACTGGTCTCCGCATGAGTATTCCGTCTTAACGCTTTATTTTGTCTGAGTCTTTTACTTGCTTTCCTCGCTTCAGGGCTCGCCTCACTCTTGAGAGGGTTGTCGTCGCCTCCGTCATGGGGTCAGCGGAGACGTCCGCCACCACTCGGCGGGTTGACCCTGCCACCGACATCCGGGAGGCGACGGAGCGGAACGCGCAGGAGAAGCACAACGAGGAAGAGGCCGCCCGCTTGGAGAAGGTGGAGGCCGATAAGGCGGAGGCCTCCGCCAAGAAGAAACTGGCGGAGGCCGAAGCCGCTGTCGCGACGAAGCGGCAGGCTGAGGAGGCCGCGCAGCGCCAATCGGAGCTGTTCGTCACCCTGATGAACTCTGCGCCGCCGCCTCCGGAGTTCACGGGGCAGACTGGGGAAGCCGGCGGTGAGAACCCCATCATGGAGAGGGAAGGCGACGACTCCTCCATGCCGGACGTGATCGTTCCGCCGCCACCTCCGCCACCGTCTAGGAGCATGCAAGGCAAACAGCCGGCGGACCCGCCGGTGCCGCCGACTGAAGACGAGGCCGTGGCGAGGCTACTCCTTCAAGTCGTCTCGCCAACGCGCCGCCGTCTTGAGAAGGCGACTTCGGCGCCACGCCCCCTAGAGACCGGCACCTCCAGCTCGGCGATCCCAGACGCCGAAGCGACGAGCGCCGCGCCCATTGGGTGGGTGCGAGGAGGCGGCACGGGGCTGCTGAACCAGGCGCTTCTGGATGTCCAGACAAAGCTGCAAGCTGAGGGCGACGCCATCCAGAACTGCACCAAGGCATACCTGGCGTCACGGGCAGCTGTCCGGGTATGCTTTCTCTTTGGTCCTTGTTTTCTTGTTCCTCTCTGTGGGGGCGCGCCAGCGCACCCACTGGGTGTAGTCCCCGAGTTTCGGGCCGGCTGCTGAGCAGGCGTCCCGGAAGTCCAATTGGTGAGTTCCGGGTACTAACTTTTGTCTGAAATACTTGTCGCAGGACTACCACAACCTCTGTGTCACTGCCTTCAACTGCAACGTTGAAGAGCTGGGCAAGCAGACCGCCGACTTATCGGAGAGCCGGAGTGAGTCATTTTTCTTCTTTGCGGGGGCACGCTGGCGCACCCACGATCTGTAGTCCCCGAGATTCGGGCCGACTGTTGAGCAGTCGGGCTGGATCTCCCCGGCGACCTTCTTTATTGATGACTTAACGCCTTCTTTCTTCCTTCTCTTCAGAGGCCAACGCTGCTCTTCAACAGCAGCTGAGCGAAGCCAACTCCGCATTGCATACCAAGGGGGAGGAGTGCAGCAAGCTCGCCGCAGAGCACGATCAGCTGGCCGCACAATTGGCAGAACAACAGGATCTGCTCAAGAAGACGCAGAAGGAGGCAGAAGAAATGGAGACCGCCCTCCTGGCCGAGTTCACAAGCGAGCGCTCCTCCTGGTCTGACAAGGAGGCATTGCTGGCCTCCGGCTTCCACAAGATTGAAGACATCATTGATGGTGAGTTTCTTTACTGGCTTTCTTTGAGCTGCCGACTATAAGTCGAGCCGACTCCTGATTTTTGACTTGCTTCTTCATTCTTTCCGTCTTGGCAGACTTCTTCCCTGGGCACTCGCAGGCCGCCATCCAAGCCATCGAGGCTGACCGTGAAGGTCGGAGGGTGGAAGGCGCAGAGATCACCGCTGACGCCCCCCGAACCCTTGATGAGCATATCCTGAGCATCGAGGCTCGCCTTCGGCCGGCTCACCAGATGTTGCGCCGACTTCAATGTGTCGGCGCCCAGGCGATTGCTGCCCTGTGGCCAGACATGCAGGCTCCGCGCACCCCCAGTCGGGCTGCCGACTGGCCGGAGGTCGCGGCTGGTCGTCTTGAGGCCTGGAAAGGTTCCTCGGCCCGAGCTGGAGCGTGCCGGGCCTTGGAGTTCGTCAAGGCGTGGTATCCGGGGCTGGACGTAGACCGGCTAGCCACACTCCGGTCAGAGGCCCAGCCGGAGCTGGCAGCCGCGGAAGACGCCCCCGTCAAGCATGCCGCGGCGATCGCCGAGTACACCGACACCAGCATCTTTGTCCCCGAGCGGGCTGAAGACGGCGAGGAGGTACCGCCGGAGTGGTTTGGGATGAACCCAGACTACGGGGAGGACTCGGCGGAGGTGATCGGCTCCAGCGTCGAGGAGGAAGGCGAGGCGGAGGATGGAGGCGAGACGGAAGCTCCAGAAGACGGAGCGGACGGCCAGCCTCAGCTCGACCGCGCCTCCAGCAACGAGCCGCGTGCGACCGAGCCGACTGCCGCCGAAGGCGATCAAGCCGAGACTGCCCAGCCGGCCGCCCCAACGCCTGACGCTGCCGTCTCCTCTGACCCTCTGATTCTGTCTGCCGCTTCCTAAGCTGCCGCCTTATCTTTATTTTATCTGCTTTAGTAGTCTTTGAAGAACTTGTTAATTCGCACAATTCCACCCACGAGGTGTATTTTGAACTTCTACTCGAAGATTCGGCCAAGGTCCTATGTTATGTAAATATTTATCCGAATTCTATCTTTTCTTGCTCATTGCTCTTTTGGCTTTTTCCTTTGCCACCTTCCCTTAGTTGCCGTCTTGCCCGTCGGACAGCCGCTCTACGGATTGCCGTTGGATCAAATGCTTGGCTACTTTGGGAAGGGAAGTACTTAGCCATTTTAGAGTTTTTAGCAAGTTGAATGAAGGTAGCGAGCCGACTGCTCAATAGTCGGTTTGCGAAAAGAAAAGGAAAGGCTGAAAAACGGCTTAAGCTATGTTTTATGCTTTGAGTCCTTAGCCATTTTTCATGCGAACGGCCATTCTACCTTACTCCTGCCCAGCGGACAGTCGCTCTGCGTGCTGCGGCTTCTGACAGGAGATGGCTTAGGCGCCACACACTACTTGTCCGGCTGCAGGAAGCATTTCATAGTGCAAGGCGGCAAGTCCCCGGGCCGACTAGTCGAGCCCGATGCCAAGCGGCGTAACAAAGAGTAACATACTCGTAGGCATAATTCTTATCATACAGACAAAAGAGGGCAGTCCCTGAGCTCGTCTCGGGGGGCCCGAAGTCTTGGTATTTTAATACAAAAGGTACCATGGTACATACTGCATCAACTGTAAAATCTTCGGAGGAGATTTGCATTCCATGGCTGCTCTGTCTCTTTGCCGGAGTCGTCCCTCTTGCGTGCTCGGGGCTTCTGAGCGTCAATCAGGTAGTAGGAGTCGTTGCCCAACACTTTGCTGATGATGAAAGGGCCTTCCCAAGGCGCCGACAGCTTGTGCTGGCCGGCTGTTCGCTGGATCAGTCGGAGCACAAGGTCGCCCTCTTGGAAAGATCTCGGCCTGACCTTCCTGTTGTAGTATCGACGCAGGCTCTGCTGGTAGATGCTGGACCGGCTGAGTGCCAACAGCCGGCCCTCTTCCAGCAGATCGACGCCGTCTTGACGTGCTTCTTCTGCTTCCTCCTCGGAGTACATGGTGACTCGCGGGGAGTCGAACTCTATGTCCGTTGGGATGACGGCTTCAGCACCGTAGATGAGGTAGAAAGGCGTGAAGCCGGTTGACTTGTTTGGAGTCGTGCGCAGACTCCAGAGGATGGCTGGCAACTCATCGAGCTAGCAGCCAGCCGAGTGCTCCAGAGGCTCGACCAACCAGGGCTTGATGCCGGACAGGATGAGGCCGTTTGCCCGCTCCACCTGGCCGTTTGATTGCGGATGGGCAACGGACACTAAGTCTAGTCGAATGCCCTGTGTCGCGTAGAAACGAGCCAAGGCGCCTTTGGAAAATTTTGTGCCATTGTCGGTGATGATGCTGTGTGGTATGCCGTACCGAATTGTGATGTCGGAGATGAAAGTCACGACAGTCGGACCATTCAGTTTTTTGATTGGCTTCGCTTCTATACACTTGGTGAACTTGTCCACCGCGACAAGTAAGTGAGTTAAGCCACCTCGTGCCGTCTTGAATGGTCCCACCATGTCTAGGCCCCAAACGGCGAAGGGCCATGCAATGGGGGTGGTCTTGAGTGCAGAAGACGGCTGATGTGGCTTGGAGCGGAACTTCTGGCACCCTTTGCATTTTTGGACCAATTCCTTGGCCTCTTCTAAGGCAGTCGGCCAGAAGAAACCGTGTCGAAAAGCTTTGGCGACGAGTGCTCTTAAGCCGCATGGTGGCCGCACTCGCCTTGATGGATGTCTTTGAGAATTGCTTGGCCTTGCTCTGGCTCTACGCAGCGCTGGTAGACACCAGTGACGCTGCGCCTGACCAGCTCTCTGTTGACTATGGTGTAGGCTTCCGCTCGGCATTGTACTTGCCGAGCCGAGGTCTCATCAGTCGGCAGCTCTTTGCTCACCAGGAATTTGAGGATGGGCTGGGCCCATAAGGGTGCTGCTATTTCTTCGACTGCCAGAACTGCGACTTGGACGAGGGCGGCTGGGCCGGGAGGCGGGGGGCTGGAGTCAGTGACCTCTTGCTGGATTAATGAAGTCCCCGGGCCGACTGGTGCAGCCCTCAGGCCGAGTTCTGGAGTCTTCGGGCCGGCTTCGACTGTGGCGGCTTTGGAGCCATCTGCCAAAATCCTCGTACCATCTGCTGGAGCTCTGGAGTCGGACCGACTTCTTCGGGGGGAGCTGGCACAAAGATGGAGTCTGATTCTGGTGAAGGCTTGACAGACGGCTTAAGGAGGCGCTGAAGGGCGACGCCGGATGGTATTGCCTGGCGGGTGGAGCCGATTCGTGCCAGGGCGTCTGCTTGGTCGTTGTCGTTCCTTGGCACATGGAGGAACTCGCACGCCTTGAAATATCCACTGAGTTGCTGCACAAGGAAATGGTAACTCGCCATGTTTGCATCTTTGGCATCCCAATTGCCGGACGACTGCTGGACCACTAAATCCGAGTCGCCATAACACAGGATCCGGCGAATGCTAAGCTCTTTGGCAAGCCGGAGTCGGTGAATGAGCGCCTCGTATTCGGCGATGTTGTTGGAGGCAGCAAAGTGGATTTGCAGTGCGTATTTGAGCTTGTCGCCTTTGGGAGAAGTGAGGACAACGCTGACTCCTAAGCCGGTGCGCATTTTGGAGCCGTCGAAATGCATCCGCCAATGGGTGGAGTCGGGCGCTGGTGGTAGATACTGGGTCTCGGCCCAGTCAAAGAGGAAGTCGGCCAATGCCTGTGACTTGATGGTGGTGTGGGGCTGGTAGTAGATGGTGTAAGGAGCCAACTCTATGGCCCATTTGGCCACTCGGCCAGAGGCATCTCGGCTTTCGATGATCTCGGCCAGTGGGCTGTGCAGACCATAGTGATTGGGTGCTCTTGAAAGGAAGGCTTCAACTTCTTGGCGGAAAAGTGCACGCCATAGCACATCTTCTGGTAGTGGGGGTAATTCTGCTTGGAGGTCGACAGCACCTCGCTCAGGTAATATACCGGTCTCTGGAGAGGTAGTGCCTTGCCTTCCTCCTTGCGTTCTACTACAATGACCGTGTGACTACCCGGCTAGTGGCGGCGATGTACAGGAGCATGGGCTCCTTAGGAGTCAGAGTCGCCAGAACGGGTGGAGTAGTCAACATCTTCTTCAACTGAAGAAAGGCTTCGTCCGCCTTATGGTTCCACTCGAAAAAAGTGGTCTTCTTCATGAGCTGGTATAAGGGGAGAGCTTTCTCGCCCAGCCGACTGATGAACCGGCTGATGGACGCCAAGCAGCCAGTGAACTTTTGCACGTCTAGCAGTCGGCTAGGTACCTCCATCCTCTCAATGGCCTTGATGTTTGCAGGGTTGCACTCTAAGCCGCGCTCAGAGACCAGGATACCAAGGAGCTGGCCGACTGGTACTCCAAAGACGCACTTCTCAGGGTTGAGCTTGATCTGGAATCGGCGCAGGTTCTCAAAGGTCTCCTTGAGGTCTTCCAGCAGTGTTCCATGGTTCTCCGTCTTCACCACCACATCGTCCACGTAGACGTGGGCGTTCCTGCCGAGTTGCTTGAGGAGGCATTTCTGCATGCAACGCTGAAAGGTGAAACCGGCATTCCTTAAGACGAACGTCATGGTTAGATAGCAGAAGGCTCCAAATGGTGTGATGAAGGCGGTCTTCAGTCTGTCATCCGGGTTTAGCTTGATCTGGTGATATCCTGAATATGCATCCAAGAAGCTTAGCAGCTCGCATCCGGCTGTGGAGTCTATCACCTGATCGATTCTCGGCAAAGCAAACGGGTCCTTGGGGCAAGCCTTGTTGAGGCTTGTGTAGTCGATACACATTCGCCACTGCTTGTTCTTCTTCAGTACCAGGACCGGGTTGGCTAGCCACTCGGGAAAGAACACCTCCATAATGAATCCAGCTGCCAGGAGTCGGGCTATCTCTTCTCCGACAGCTCTTCTCTTTTCTTCTGATAAGCGGCGCAAGGGCTGCCTGACTGGCTTTGCATCAGATCAGACATGTAACTTGTGCTCGGCGAATTCCGTCGATACACCCGGCATGTCTTTGGGGGACCATGCGAAGGTATCCGGATTCTCACGGAGGAAATCGATGAGCTCGCCTTCCTATTTGCTGTCGAGGTTTGCGCCTACGACAGCGTACCTCTCCGGGTGCTCCGGATCCAAGGGTATCTTCTTTATCTCTTTGGCCGGCTTGAACGAACCCTCAGCCTCCGACTCCTTGGGGTTGGGCGACACCTCTAGCTGCTTGCCGGCCATCGTCACAACCCGGTCAAGGAGCCGCTTCTCGGCTGCGATCACTAGGGACTCGGCCAACCAACTACTCTCAGCGGCACAAGCAGACGACTTCCGGTAGTCGCCGGCTACGGTCAGAATCCCCTTGGAGCTAGGCATCTTCATCTTGAGGTAGGCGTAGTGGGGGACCGCCATGAACTTGGCCAGGGCAGGTCGGCCAAGTAATGCATGATATGGGCTCTCGAGATCCACCACCTCAAACCAAACTGACTCTCGGCGGAAGTGATCTTTGTCTCCAAAGAGGACGTCCATCAAGATCTTGCCGATTGGTGAGCAAGAAAGGCCAGGAACAATGCCGTGGAACACAGTCCGGCTGTTGTGAAGCTGTCTTTGCTTGATTCCTAACTTCTCCATGGTGTCCTTGTACAGGATGTTGATGCTGCTGCCTCCTTCTATCAGAACTCGCGAGAAGAGAGCAGCTCACCTAGCCGTGGCAAAGGTGGCTTCCAAGACCAAGGCATAAGAGCCTAGACTCGGCATCACCTCTGGGTGATCGGCCCTGCTCCAACTGATAGGCCTCTCAGACCAGTGCATGAATTCTGGTGTCTCTGATGCTACCGCATTCACCTCTCGCTGCTGCTGCCGCCTGCTGCGTCGGTCATCAGCCACGCTGGTAAATATAACGTAGGCTCCATGATCTTAGGGGTACTCATCTTGTACTGTGCCGGCTGGCCTGACAGCCGGCTGCTGGGGCGGAGGCGAAGGCTGCTGCCCAGCAGGCGGGGGAGGCAGGAGGCCGTCTCCTTTGGCGATCCTGGTGAGCCAGTGGCACTTCCGGGTGGTGTGATTCGACGGCTTCGCGCCGCTATGGAACTTGCAAGGGCCATCCAGAGTCTGCTCGTATGAGAAAGCTGGCAACCAGTTGGGCTTGCCGCCTTTCTGTCGCTTGGGTGGAGGCTGCCCATCCGGCTGCTGGTCTTCGACTGTCGCCACCTGCCGACTGCTGGAAGCCGGCTGCGGGACCTTGCGCTTGTGGTCGCTCTGCTATTGCCGCCGACTGGCATCTCCAGCCGGAGTTCTAGGAGCCTGATGGGCCACTTTGCCAGTCGCGCTAACTTGAATCTCCGCCTTCATGGAGGAGTCGGCCGTGGTGTACTTGTCTGCTATGATCAGCAGCTCGTCGAGGGTTTCTGGCTCATCGCAGAGGAGCTTGTGCTTGAGGAGGGTGCCTTCTCTGCACCCGGCGGTGAAGTACTCGATAGCCTGTAACTCGTGCACACCCTCGCAAGAGTTCCAGAGCTCGGCCCAATGCGTGAGGTAATTGCGAGTCGACTCGTTGGGGCCTTGCACGCACAAGGAAAGCTGACGAGGCTTGGGAGGACGCTTGTACGTGCTTGTGAAGTTGCAGACGAATGCATCGGTGAAGTCGACCGAGCTGTTGATGCTGCAGGGCTTCAAGCTGTTCAGCCATGTCCGGGTCGTGCCCTGGAGCATGAGCGGAACGTATTTTACGGCAACACGCTTGTTGTCGTTAGCTATGCTGACGGCCATGGAGTAGTCAACCAACCAGTCCTCCGGCTTCACGAATCCGGTGTACTTGGGCGTGTCTCTTGGGAGAGTAAACCCTTTGGGAAAGGGCTCGTCTCGAATGCGGGGCCCAAAACAAGGCGGACCCAACTCATCTTCTTCTTCCAGTGCCAGGGATCAGTGAAGTCGGTCGATCCGGTGGTGAGCGTCGTTTTCTCCAACTCCCTCTCAGTGGCCAAGGCGGTTGCCGAGAGTCGGATGGTCAACAGGCGGCTGGGAGACTCGCCTTTCCTTGCGAGGAGGAGGAGGCGGGCAGTCGCCCCGTCGTTCCACTGCTCTCGGGCAGCCATCTTGGTCACGCTCTATGGTAATGCGAGTCTGACTGTGGCTGATAGCCGGCTCCTCATCCTTCCTACCTCGGGCGCTGCCAGTCGGCGTCCGAGACGTCACGCCTTGATCTTGGTATGGAGGCGGGTCATCATTTTGTCGCTGCGGCGCCCCTATGCGGCAGCCGGCCTCGTTCTGCGCGGCAGCCGCGTCGAGGAGCCGCTGGACTCGCTCCGTCATCAGGCGGCGCTCTTCACCCTCGAAGTTGTCCAGCTCATTTGCCGCCGCCTGGGCGGCTCGAATGTTCTCTGCAGGCATGGCGTACATAGGGCGATTCACCCCAAACAGGTTGGCGATGGCTAAGCCGCGCTGCTGGACCGCACCTAGGCGGCTGGGCCCAACTGGGGCTGGCGAGCCACCCACAGTGCGATCCATCTCACGCTGGTAGGCTTCTGACAAGCGTCTCATGCTAGCCAACTTCTTCGCGCCTTCGACGAGCTGAAGGCGGCGCGCCTCCAACGTCTCCGCGTCAGCGTCTTCCAGAATAGGCGCAGTCAGGTCTTGCAATGCCGCGCCAAGTGGGTCATGCGCTCCTCCGCTGGGATGCTCGTCATGACTGGTGACGAGCACCTGTGTGACAGTGCTTCCGTCGCTCTCCGCGCGAGGGAGCGGCTCGTCATAGACCACCATGTTGGTGGGGAACGCGTCGAGCGATGCGGTGTCGGAGTCGACCAGCATCGGGTCGGTGGAGCCTACAGACCACCATGTTGGTGCTTCCGTCGCTCTTCGCGCGAGGGAGTGGCTCGTCGTAGACCACCATGTTGGTGGGGAACGCGTCGAGTGACGCGGTGTCGGAGTCGACCAGCATCGGGTTGGTGGAGCCTACAGACTCCAAATCCACGGCAGGCTCACCGGTGACGTGGAGTTGGTCACGGAGGCCCGCGAGGAGGCTCTCGGGGCCGCCCGTGCTTGCGTCGGATGCAGGCTCGTCGGAGAGGCAAACCTCGCCTACAAGATTGGCGAGGCAGCTGGCTGCGTAGGAGATCTTAGCATCGTGCAGCGCGTCGGCGCAAACTCCATCTGGCATGTCGGGCTGGCTGCGCTCGCTAGGGAGGAAAAGGGTTCCCGTCCAGAACAGATCTCTGGACGACGGTGCACCTGGCCCCACGGTGGGCGCCAAATGTCGGGGGTTGCGTGCGACATATGCCAAAGGATGGCTTATCATGGTGGAGGCGAGTAGAACGTCGCCAGTGCCTGGAAACGGGGTGAGGGGATGGCATGCACGCCGGCGAATCTTACCCAGCTTCGGGGCTCTCCGGGGAGATAATACCCCTACTGCTGCTCTGCGGGGTCTCCGCATGATCACTATGGCAAAGTGTGTACATGGTTGCTCCTTGAGCTGTTTCCTGGAGGTAGGAGAAGGCTGGGCTAGCTCTCTCCTTCCTATATGATCTAGTCTAGTGCTAAATGGATTCGAACCCTTTGCATGGGTGTCCTGGGGGTTTATATAGGCCTACCTCCCAGGGGTACAATGGTAATCCGGCTGGGCACGGACCCAGCCGTCAGCTTCTTCGGCCTCCGTCTTCTTCACCGACTACTGGGGCCCGCTGACTGGCGGGGCCCGCCGACTGGTCTGGTACGGCGCCGACAGGCCGTGTCCGCCGCAGGAGGGTCTTGCGGGCTGCTGATTACTGTAGCTGTGCTTCTAATGACGCGGGCTTGGTCATGGAGTCGTGGCAACAGCCCCGCCGCCTGGCGGGCGATCACTGTTGCCACTCTCCGTCACATCTGGTTAACGGTGCGTGGGCCTCGGGGGAGGGGCTGGCCGACTCTCGGGGGCCGACTCCCAACGGGTCCGACTCGTGGCGCACTTGCCATCTTCTGGGGTCCTGCTGGCTAGTGGGACCCACCGCCCCAGGGTCGTACAGACAAGCCGTCGTGGGCGCAGGATTCGGTCCACTAGTGCTGATGTCAGGGCCGGCATGGCAACAGTGCCGCACCGCACGGAAATCTCCGCGGGTTCGGTGTACTGTGGCCATGCCTGCCTCTGGAAAGGGGTGGGAGCAGGCTTCACTGTAGCCACTCCCCTCTCCTGTCCCTCTTGATGAGGACATGGGGTTTGTTGGAGTAGCGGGCTGACTCCCCAAGGACGGCTTCTTGGGAAGTCGTCAGTCAGGAGTCGGCTTATCTTGAAGTCGTTCCTAGGACTCGGCCACGAGTGGCCAGTCGGTTGCCTTGCCGCCGACTTCTCAGAAGGCGGCTCTTTGTCCTGGGGTCTTGAGGGGCGCAGCCTCCCCCGATGTCTTGAAAGGTTCTGGGACTCGGGTTAGCCTACCTGTGGCCCATTACTCCGACAAAAATGTATCTGGATACATCTGTATGTGATCCATAGTGGAAATCTCTACCAAGACTTATATTTTGGAATGGAGGGAGTATGATAGTAGTACAGTATGTTCCTTGTACTGAAGATGAGCAGGGACATTTGCAGTGCAGAGGTCTATACGGTCGGTTGTGATGGACACTTTGAGCCTCTTTGATTCGTAGGATCTTGTAAACATAGGAATAGGATTTGTAGTGGCCTACCCACTTGAATCCTATAAGAATAGCAAGGAAATGTGGGGAGCTGTGTCACCTTTGAGAGTTACACTGATATTAACAGTACCACACCTTCACTTGAAGAGAGCTGGTATCCTAAGCCTTTCTAGCCATACCGGCAATACTAGCACATATATTCCAGCAAGTTCCACTTTGCTGATTTTACTCTGATGCTTAAGGTTTTCCCGTTATATCTACACTATGATCTTTGTAGCTGCTTTGTGTCGCACTAGCAGTAGTCCACTCTTGAAGCTAAACACTGCAATGACTTACAAAAATGGCACCAAGGCATTGAGTGCCATTCTAGATGCAATGAAACTCATACGCTCCCCACCTGTTGATTCTTGCTCAGAATATGATCCTAATGACTATTCTAACCTCGAGGAGTCAAAGGCAGATGGCCTGTCCTGTTCACCCATTAAGGTGAATGTTCTAATTTGGCAATGTTTTATTGATTGCGGGTATCTTGCATATCTTGTCTTGCATTTCTTCTACTTTGTTGCACCGCCATCTGCTTAGTTTACTCATCATATATGTCGAGATGCTATGCCCATCCATTATCAATACATATTCCATCTGTGAAGACAAACACCATTTTCACATCTTCCTGTCCAACTTACGTGTAAGTGCTATTATTCATGGTTATTATTTTCCTGTTTTCTGCTGATTGAACACATCAATGATTTACATTACATTGTTGTAACTAGGCAAGGGTCAATTTGGATAGTCATGACGAGCAAAGCTTGCTTGCGCTTTTCAAGGAAGCATTGCAGCAGTATCGGTGTTACCTGAGGAAATCACACTTTGATGGCAAGTCTATAAACGAATTTTCGGTGAAGTCCCATGTGCTAAATTTAGAAGACATTGAATGGAAAAACCTTATTATGCACTGGTCTCGTTCCCAGGATGAGGTACTGTCTATGAAATCACACGACAATTTGAACTTCTACTTTTCCGCATGTGCCTTATGGATCTTTTTTGCAGGAAATCTGCTCGAAGAAGAATTTTGGTTTGACAAGAACGACAGGATATCGCAAATATGGTGCCCGCTGCTTTGCTCTTACTAGTACCTGTTGTCCTGTATCACTGTACTTGCATACATACCTGGTTCATTATGTGATAGCAATATGCATGATAGCTTGCTTATCAATTGTTCGCTCCAAATTATCTGATCTGTATGAATGGTTACATTAGTGTAGAATATATCCAATGCCAATGTTTTTTTAGCTCTGCATTGTTCTTGTAAGTACATGCTGTCCTTTATCAGTGTACTTATAATGACAGGTAGTTGTTCATGTACCATCACTTTGCAGCTTATTTTCCTTTGCTCTCCATTTTCTACACATTATATCTATATTTACTCTTACCATAAGGTTGGTACTGAAGAAGTTTAGCTGTGCATTACTCTTGGCCGTACCTTTTGCCTATATTGCTGCACTTACATTTATAGCTACATGGTTATGTAGCATCACTCATCATCTTATCTTAAATATTGTCCATTTTTTCATATATCATCACATCTATATTTACTCTTAACAAAATGTAGAATAAAGGCAATGCTTTTGAAGAAGATTTTGTGGTAAACTTCTAGAATTGCCCCGCCCCCCATCAGCATGGACAAGGCCTTTATAGAGCATGTCTTCACTAATAATGTAAGTTTGTCCATCTCAAGCCTTCAAACTTTGTTGTATATATTTGGTTAGGTATGACTGCAATAGCTGTTTATTTTTGGTGTTTGCATCAAATTGCTTGTTTAAAGTTTATTATGTAGTTCATAAACAAAAGTTTGTCCTTTCTCAATTTAAGTTTTCAGTTGTACAACCAGGTTCCTTCTTCATACCATGCAAATTAAACTATACAGAGCAAGTGATCTTCTTTTGCACTGCATGTATGCTTCTGTTCTTCATCCGTAATCCAGTGGTGTGGTGAACCTACCCAGTACCGTACAATGTCATATTCTGCAATGTCTTAACTATGAACAATGTCATATCATTCTACTATTATTTAAACCGTCTCTTTATTTGCCAATCTGAAATGGTATAAATTGACAACACACTAACAATTGATACTTATGAGTTCTTGATCTATAATCCAGTGGTGTCATGAAGCTGCCAACTCCTTCACAATGTCATTTCCTGTCATGTCTTGACCTGAACAATACCATATTGTGTTAATGCAATTTTAAACTGTGTCACTTTATTCGTTAGTAAGAAATGTGATGAATTGTTAGCACTGATACTTTTATGTGAAAAACCTGTCATTTGTCTGCTTGTTTATCTTTCAGAGTGAGGAAGATATAAGTGTTGAACAAGCGCAGTCTCATCATCTTGCTCAGCTGCTTGCGCTGCAGCTCCCCAGCAGGGCTAACCTTTCTTGAACTCTAGTGAAGTGCTGTCGGTTTTGTATATTATTTTCTCGGCGTGTTTATTTGCACTGGTGGCGATCTTTGATGCCCAGTGTATGTAATCTACCATCTGCTTGTGCTTTATTATCATAGTGGCGAACTTTGATTCCCGGTGGATATAATATGCCATAACTTCTTTAATGTATAGTCTAGGTTTTTTCTTATTCACGATGCTGCTGTTATTTTACTGTATATATATCCTGTCTTCGCAGTAAACCGGCCAAACCGTAAAATTACAGTACATAATCGGGCCGTCATGCAATCACGATGTAGGTTGGGCCTAAAACGTGCCGAACAGCTCACGGGCCGGCATCAGCCCGAAATGAACTATCGGATTTCAGGTTCCGGCACACCCTTGAGGTTCGAACACTAGGGTGCGCATGGAGATTTCGCCTCCTACCTACCTGCACCCCTCTGCCTCTCTAAGATCTAAGCTATGGAAAGAATAACGCAAGAGACACAGGGTTTATACTGGTTCGGGCCACCGTTGTGGTGTAATACCCTACTCCAGTGTGTGGTGTGGTGGATTGCCTCTTGGGCTGATGATGATGAACAATACAAGGAAGAATAGCCTCGCGAGGGTCTGTTCTTGGCTGGGGGGGACGAACTACTAGGAGGAGTTCAGTCACCCTTCTCTCTCTCTCTCTCGATTGTTGATCTCGATCTCCCTCCTCCCTGATCCTATGGGTGGCTGGTCCTATTTATAGAGGCCCTGGTCCTCTTCCCAAATATCGAGCGGGAAGGGAGCCAACAATGGCGGGCTAATTTGAAGGGGGACAGCTAGTACCAGTTATCCTGACAAAAGCAGTCTTCGCCTGCACAAAGCACTGGTGGTGATGCCGTCTTGGGCTCCACGATGACCTCCGTCTTGCAGTCCTCCTAGTCTTGGTCTTGTTGCACCGAAATGGCAACCTTTGCATGATGCCTCGGTACTCCGCGGCTGCGCTTGCCCCCCCGCCCCCTTGCACCAAAGGGGAAAGGAGGACACTGCACGGGCTGGCGCCCGCCTGGCGCCCTTGGTCGTCATGGCTTGCGTCAGGGGCACCTCGTGAGGTACCGCACCTTGATCTCTCTGCCTCCTCGCGAGCCAGCCTGGT